>NC_059409.1:4027159-4336363 GCF_905220565.1 Melitaea cinxia | reverse complement strand
TTAAGTTTCTCTATGTCATTAATTTTCTTTTGTGTATTAATGATGGTATCATGCTTGCATAACAACTTAAAACCTATACTTACATGAAATAGTTTTTAAATATCAACCTGATCCATATATTAAAGAAGAGGCAACGATGAACTAAACGATGTATTTCATCGCCATTTTGTTTTTTTGTATAAAAAGTAGTATAACTAAGTCGTCAAACAAACGTACGACTCACCTGATATTAAGCGATTACCGTCGCATATAGACGCCTGCAATACCAGACGCATCGCAAGCGCGTTCCCGACCCCACCCCCTAATCTCCGCAGGAGCTTTGGTTACCTTACTACTGACAGGAATATAAGACTGCTTGAAAGTAGTATTATATATCTGAGATCTTCTGCAAGGTCGAGTTAACTTTCCCAGTCGGGCTGCTCCAGATTTTGAGGATATTTCCTACTGTGACCTACTTTTATTAACCCCACAGAGCTTTAGTTTGATACAAAATAGATGAATAATAAATGCTTCACATTCAACGCTTCCTCAACAAGATGAATATATTCAAGTACTTATATACTACTGAGGTAGGGCACAGCAGGAATTTTCTGCTCAAAATATGGAGCAGCCCGATTGGGGTAGTACCTCGATCTTACAGAAGATCACAGCAAAATAATACTGTTTTCAATCAGTATTGTGTTCCTGTTGGTGAGTAAGGTGACCAGAGCTCCTGGGGGGGGGATTGGGGATTGGGTCGGCAATGCGCTTGCGATGCTTCTGGTGTTGCAGGCGTCTATAAGCTACGGTAATCGCTTACCATCAGGTGAGCCGTACGCTTGTATGCCGACCTAGTGACATAAAAAAAAACTATTTATACTATCACAACACATGAATAAATGCCAAGAGTCACGTAGTACATATGAACTTAATATTGTAAATGTTGAAGTACTATGTAACCTGATATATATAACGATGTGAGTTATTTTGATCTAGAAAATTATATATATAATAATCCATTTAATATGAAACCTCATTTATATCGTCGATTTTAAAATAATATTCTATTGTTCAGTCATAGTTGGTTAAAAATAAATCATTCCTTTATATGTTAGATTCTCTCTAAAAATTCCCGTCCTTTCGGCTTCAAATGTAGACATTTCATAAATAGATTTGTCTTTGCCTTCGCTTCTGGCGAAATGTCTAATTTCAATTTACTCGACTTTTTAAAATGGCCACTAATTGGGTTTGCTTACGGCTATTTTAGTCAAATAATGTAATATTTGTTACGTTATTTTAATAATTTTATACATAACAACAACATGCCCTTTTAAATTAAAAGCCGGTGTACCTAGCGGCTCAAATCATAAATATATATATTTTTTATTTACATCTCATTGTATGTTTAAACTTTATATTTCAGGCTCAAATTAAAATAAATATATGTAAAGTAAGACTGGCGGTCTTATCGTTTTATTCTTCCAAAATATAAGCACAGGGATAGAGAGGTGTAAATAAGTAAATAATAAAATACACGAATAGTAAATTTATTGCTATCCACAACAATCATTCAAGATTATGTGCACTTTTTGTTCGGAGTTTTATTATACGCTACCATAAATAATGAAAAAATATACAATTGTACAAAGTTTAAAAAAGTACTCATAAGTTTTTATCAAAGGAGCTGTTATATTAAATAGCATCGGTAACGAATTGGCAAATTGTTCACGTTGTGTTTCACACATTTATGTTACCAAAGCGCAGTCGAATTAGAGATTTGTCACTTCATCAAAGAAAGCAAATAGAAATACTCGTATGTAGGTCAACTTTAACTTGTCAAAGCATAAGATCAACAAAAATGAACATATGTGCATACAATCTGCCAGGATATTTATAGTTATAATATATATTTAGCAAAGTTATCAATGTGAACATATAGCTGACTTAAAACATCGTCGCTATACTAAGTCCGCAATCTGTGAACACAGTCTAGACACAGCTAGCCATTATATTAGATTCGATAAACCACAGATTCTCGCAAAAGAACACCGATTCCAACCAAGGATGATCCGTGAGGCTATTGAAATTAAAAAACACCCAAATTTCAATAGAGAAGATGGCTGGCAATTACCACCTGCTTGGGACCCCATTATTAATATAATTAAATCAAAAACCAAGCATAATTCACCACAGATTAAAGACTCAATTAGCACATTCTGCGTAGATAGGACTAAATAAGATATTGATGTATGTCGGGTAGTTTCGAATAACTTTGTAACGTTGGGACGTCTGACACCTCAGTCCTCCCGTGACCATGGTTGCTGTAAAGTATCCGAAACGTCGGGAATCAAAAGTTAATAATAAACCGCGATAAAATTCGAAAAAAAGTTGTTTCATTAAATGAGTAAAATTCGCGTAAACATTAGAAAACAATTTATACCTTTTATCCTAATGTTAATACTTTGGCTAAATTAAACTCTCTCTAATATTCGTTTACAAAAAATTGAAAAAAAAACGAATTAAATTTTAACTCCAACAATAATACGTAGGTTTACATTTTTTTACTAAAAAAAATAACAAAAAAAAAAACTACAAAAATACTCGTATGTAGGTATGTATATATAAATACCAACACAAACACTTTTAAGCATACAGTAAATTTATTTTAAGTATCCTACTCTGAAAATAGATGTTGTTGTGTTCTGAGAAAACTTAGTACCAATCTAATTTTAATAGATAAGACTAGACATGTTCACTTTCCGAACTGCAATGTAAAGTTTAACAGTTATATAATGAGAGGCTCTCTCAAATTTTGAAACATTTTTTTATTCGTATAAACACCCAATCATGAAATGCGTTCAGTGCGTTCAATATTGTTCGCAATGTAAGTTGCAGTGTGTTGTTCTGGCATTCGAATTCTGAAATTAAAAATTGGGTAAATGGTTTATACGAGTATATAACCTTTCATTTTTTGAAAAACTATGTTATTGAATATTGTATAATAGTATTCTTTGACGGTTAGCAGGAAAGTGGACATAAGGTGCCAATCAAACCACTAATTGCAAATTCATGCGACGTTTCGATCCTTTATTGGACCATCATCACACACATTGTTGAACATTGTTGTTGTATGGATTAATTAGTTGTACAACTTTCTTCAATGTTTGTATTTTGTAGATGCCTGATGATGGTCCAATAAAGGATCGAAACGTCGCATGAATTTGCAATTAGTGGTTTGATTGGCACCTTATGTCCACTTTCCTGCTAACCGTCAAAGAATAGTTATAACAAATGGACACAACGATAAATAATTGTATAATAGTATTTATATGACTTAATATTTACTATTATTAAGTCACAACCATGCAATAAACTCTGCCATAGCATGAGAGTATATTGAAGTTAAACTTAGACGTAGTAACAAAATAAGCGGCAAAAAACAACCCATCTGCTGTAGGGGTGCGAGTAACCTAAAATACAGACGGTTTGCGTGTTCAACTGCCACTTGGGATAGATATTTGTAATCGTACATATTTTTTTCCGGTTTGGATGTCTGTCCTTGTATGTATCTCCACCGTACCTCGGAGAGCGCGTTAAGCCACCGGTCTCGGTTGTTATCATAAATACCTGATAGCGATCGTCACTCACAGTAGGGAACATATCCGCCAACCCGCGGTGAAGTAGCGTAGTATCCACAACCAATCCTTCTCCTACATGGAGAAAAAGGTCTATGCCCAGCTGTGGGATGTTAAAGACTAAATGTGAAGCAGCAAAAACCTCACACAATAAAAATGGACACATGTAATAAGCTTCAAGAATAAGCTAGGGTAAAATTAATACTCGTACGAGTAAAATACATTTAACATTCATATTTATGTATAAGAGAAGTGAACATGTTTCAAGCCTATTCGTTAATAGTGCGTTATCAGGTCGATAGCTTAAGGTAATCCTGCAGATAATTTATGCATGAATTATTAGCTGTGGTTATCGTTGGTAGCTAATCACTCGCACCGTACCATTAAGACATTTCAATTAATTAAAACACGGTTATTCTAGTTATAAATACGATGACAATACAAAAATTTAATATCTCGCGTCTTCATACAAAGAATTAAGATTTTCTCAGCACATTCTTTACGTCCATAGTAAACTTTGTCACGAGATAACATTGCTAAAGTCACTTAAAAATGTTGAAAGTGTAATATTGTTTGATTTATGAATGGAATTACGGCGTTTTTATATATCTATATATTATTACAGTTTTGTATACTTTTTCGTTACATTTCGTATTAAGCCAAAGTGTGATATATGTATGTGGGCTGTGTATTGTCCTGACAGGTTTTCTAATATTATGTATTTCTTAGTAAAATATCGCTTAATATCCGGAGATAAAAATAAAACATATTTCATCTGAATGCGTAAGGAAGCTGAGAAATCAAAAATGTGTATTCGTTTATGATGATTTATTATTAACTCACACGGATGTTGGAAGAAAGAAATTACAAGTACCTCCACTTGTGAACTCGCAAAAATGTTAGTAAAATAGATGTTGGTGATTTGTTTCTGTCCTGATAAAAGTATGGTTAATATAAAGTACGTAATATTATTTTTAAATAGATTCCTAACTATATATTATGCTGATATATTATTATGCGAGATTTATAACAACCACATATTTTAATGAGTTTTAGTTATGTATTTTTCCCAAAATAGGAAGTATACAGTCATTTTAACAATATTAAATACATCTGCAAAACAATGCGATTCGATACAAATTTATCATATATATATAAAGGTAATTAAAATAATTAAAAAAGTTAAAGTTAACTTGTCTCTTAACAAAACTAAAAATATATAAAAGCCGTTACACCTTATCTAGAGTCACGAAAGTCACGGCTATCTGTTTAATTATATTCAAGCCGTGTTGAAACGTCACGTATCCTATTACCAAAGTTTTCTGAAACAAATCACCGTTGTTCCGTGTTTCACGCATCCGAATAATAATCTATTCTACGAGATACACGCTACGGTGCTACGCGCATGTGACTATTCGCTACGTAGTGCTACATAGTGCTACACGCTACGACGCGTAGTTAAGATCTCGAGACCGCAGGTTAACGAGACAGCCTATATGCCGCTTGAGTACGTTTGCAGGTCGAGTATAGGTTTAAGTGTGAATTCCCGAACCAAATCATAATAAGTAATTGGATATACTCGTATTTGTTCTTGTGTTAGTAAAATTTTAAATGATTGTTTTTTATGTTATCTGTTGTGAATAATTGTACATAAATAATTATAATAATCAACGGTAATTTTAATTTTTATAACTAATAATTACATATAGTGTAATTTTGAAAAACATTATACAGTCAGGATAATATTTTTTTTAATAATTAGATCAGCAAACTAGCGTACGGCTCACCTGATGGTAAAATGGCAAGTACAGTAAGCCTTAATGGCAAGGCCTATAGCACTTGCAATAAAAGAAACATCGCAAGCACATTGCCTGCCCTAGTCCGATAGTTCAAGTTCCCTAGTTCGATCCACCAAAATCAATTTATATCATTGCAAATATAATATTTTAATTATTTAAGTAAATTATTATGTTAAAACTTTTGATTGCTCTGGTGAAATGTAATTTAAAATTAACAGGAATTTCAAAAGAAACTTCTTTAAAATTAAATTTATTTACTACTATATAAATCTTTATGTGTGGCTACGGCACTAAAGAATTTAGCCACCCCCTCTCTTCCCGTGGGTGTCGTAAGAGGCGACTAAGGGATAACAAGGTTCCACAACCACCTTGGAACTTAAGAAGCCGACCGATGGCGGGATAACCATCCAACTGCTGTCTTTGAAATACACAGGCCGAAGACGGGCAGCAGCGTCTTCGGTGCGACAAAGCCAGTACTGCGGTCACCAACCCGCCTGCCCAGCGTGGTGACTATGGGCAAACACATGGGTTCACGTCATTTTTGGCGTAAACTTGTGGAGGCCTATGTCCAGCAGTGGACTGTATAGGCTGTAATGATGAAATCTTTAAAATATTATAATACCCTAAAAAAAAGCAAAATTGTAGTAAATTAATCTTCAAATTCATTAAAAATTAAATGGCTATACAAGTTTTTGAGGTGAGCAAAATTTAGGCAACTCTCACATACATAATTTCTACCTGTTCTAAATAATTTCAATACTTGCGCTGTTTCATTTCCCGCCTAATAAAGTACAGCGATGTTGAAGAATATTGTATAAGCGATGTCTACAGCGTATGATCGTTACACACAATAGAAATCTAATATGGTTGTTTAAAAGAGAATGTTTCCTGCCTCACAGGAATATCTGTAGTCCAAGTCATAGATATGAGCGATTAAATGTTTATATACTGATAGAATGGATTGCAAAAAACTGGGATGTCTGGCGCGAGGGGAGGCCTATGTCCAGCAGTGAATTGCGACAGGCTGAAGTGATGATGATGATGATGATGATAATGATACTGATACAATATGATAAATATATTTTGGTAAAATTCATCGTAAACTCATCGAAATTAAAAATAAAAAAGGCGAAAAAGTTAAAAATACGTTTGGATCGGCATTTGAACAATTTGGTTAAACAATTTTTTAAGTCACAAGAAACGGAGTTTTAATGTGCTTATATTCATGAATATATTTAACGATGCATAAATTAAATATTAATATTCATGTTCAGTACCTGCCCTGAACTTATCCTTGCAAATGACAATAATAATTTGTGAGTGTTACATTATGTTAAAACTAAATTATTAGATATAATAAAAATCCGATTTAAATGTGGCTTCACTTAACATTCAGTCTTTGTTTCATGTCAATCGGTTCATAAATAATAAAAAAGTTATGGCAATTTAAAGAATCAGGTTTAAGATGTATACGTACGATGATATAGAATACCTAAAACGCGAACGAAGTCGCAGGCACAGCTAGTATTAAATATGTTGAGTTGAAAAATTATGCAACTAAACTTGCTTGCATGTTAAGCTTAAAACATACAATGTATTATTTATAAGGAAGTAGACGAACATCGTAGTTTGACTGGATATTTATGGTTAACTACTAAGTCCACATGTTTCGTGGTGTAATGGCTTATTAACTTATAATTTAATCAACAAGTTTTACCTGATAAAAAATCGTGGTGAAACATTAACAAGTTCTAATCTAATCTAAATAATCTGTAATTAGCTAATATTAAACGCTATGTCTTGGAAGACGGTAATGATTATTACTTAGTATTTAGTATTAATAATTACGTTATCATGAGAAATTTACTTGTTATTAATTGTCTTCTTTATATAAATTTTACTTATATATTACTTCGATCGTATATATCTTGAAGATGAAAGGCTGTTTTAATTTGTTTCCTATTTTGCTTCGCTCATATTTATTAAAATAAATTGTCTAAATAAATTGTCGATACTACCAAATTCTCGTTCGCTTATAAATTGTATGAATTTTAAAAGACACATCAGCAGCAGGGCGAGGGAACAAAGGGTGGCACTCGAGGTCTAACCACTCCACTCGCTTTGTCCCACGTAACATTGTTTAATTTTACCCAAGCCAAGGTTTTCGTTGTTACAAATAGATGCAAGCTTTCAGCAAGCCCAATAGACGAGTATTGTGTAATGTATGAAAGCATGTTTACAATCACTTGTATGGTGAACTATTACTTTTATATTAAAATGAAATTATTTGAATAGAATAAAATTATATACTTTTTCTTAATTTTAACGTTAGAACTTACTGCAAAAGGTTTTTCGAACTAAATGCTATTACAACTTCAAATATATATGGACATATATGTGCCTTATATTGTGACGTTTATAAAAAATGAAAAACTGAAGTTTGTGTTTATTGAATATTGATGTGTCTTTTACAAAAAAGTAATTACTGAAGCCAGTTCGTGTCACCTAAAACCGGTTATTGGTTTGAAAAATATCTAACGAGTTCCAAGTTTCAGCTATCATATATAAGTGTGTATGCATACATATGTAAAGACTTCAATCCATGTTGGAAACGATTTAATTTGTTTACGATTTTGGCTAAAAGCTACGTACTCTTCGGTTTGATGGACAAGCATTTTGGCCTCTGAACATGACCGGTATACGATATTCCTTTGGAGTATAGAAAACGAGTAGTAACTTTGATGTTAAGTGTATAAAGCAAAAAACAAGACTAAAAACATTGCATGAAATAAAAACCAATCTTGAATGAAATTAAATCCCACAGTTAGCTTGAAAACCTTTTAAAAGCACTAGTACAAGAATTTCTCTACTTGACCTAATTATTATTATTTTTAATCTTCTTATAAAAAGACAAATATGATGTTATAAAAAAATTAAAATTTGTTTTCTTGAACGCGTTACTATCTCTCTACTTAGCAGGTAAATTAAAAAAGAAATCAACTCCCTCAGCTAGCTGATATACAAAACAGCCTTCCGTAAAAATTTGAAACAGGCTCCCCGTGCAAATTATTTTCTTGTGTAGGTTACAAACTTACTACTACTTTCAACCAATCAAAAGCCTGGTCATCTAGTGCAAGGTTTGTCGACACTACGTTAAAATATAGTCACAATTTTAGCTATTTGAAATCTTAACGATTATCGAATGTTGAAACTAGATGCCTTGGATAGTACCACTTCAATTATATGGCATATTAAGCTATATCTATTACTCTAGTTCTTCTATCGATCGATTCACATGGTGATGATATAGGCTAATGGTCACGGAAATATGGTTACGAGGACTACAGTACAATAAACTTCGGGAAAATATATTCAGATATAAGGCAAATATCAATCAATTCATTGAATATTTATTGACATAGATATTCGAAGAATTTATTTATTAATTTATCTTTATATTTGTTTAAAGAATCGACAACGAGATATGGTACTACTATTGATATTGTTTGTTTAAGATATTTGCACAAAATATAATCGCAAGCATATATATCTTATTTTATATAGTTACCACAAGCCAATAATATTTTCAGTAATAGAATTTAATGATGAGAATTGATTAATAAAAAATTACCTATATTATAGTATTTATGTAGATTAATACATTAACATTACATTTCTTTATTTTTTATCATGACATCTAAACTAGGCATAGCCTGTATCTTAAATGTTAGTCTCTTTCGGTATATATTTAAAGCAAAAATTTATATTGCACGCTCATCACAAGTACACTATTTGTAATAACATATAAACAAATCACAATAATTAATGCGAGGGTAGAGTAACAACTGCATTGTTTTCAACCTAAATGTATAGTTTGGCAACGACAACTATGAACTTAAGCAAGTTTTTTAGCATTATTTATTTCAATTTATATTTCAGATATAGTTACTATGTATTTCTTACAGATTTTCCATTTATATTTATATATTATGGATACTATTATATGTTTAGGTGTTTGTGTGTGTGCGTGTGCATGTCGTGCATGCGTGTTGCGCGCGTATTTTTATGTGTGCTTGTTTAGACTCATGAGCGTGGGTGAGTGTGTGTGTTTATTTTGTTAACGTGAACACATTTTCAATATCGTGACAATTTTGAACTTTTAACCTGTTAATAAGTTTTTCCTTACATTTTTGGTATCTAAAATGTAAATGTTAATAATAGCATTAATCTTATTATAAAGTGAAGAACTCAGGATTGAAATTTTGGGCAAAACTTGTTTTAAGTTGAGGAAGATAGCAAACTTTATCTTTACGACGAGTTGATGCTATTTCTTCTGAAGAAAACTAATTTCGAGTGCTGAGCTAAAATAGTTTCTTAAATAAATAATTGCCTAACGGTGAGAACGTCACAGTTAGCGTAACGATCTTTAGTAGGGTATCTAAAAGGCTTAAACGTCATCACTTTAGGTAGTTCTCTCTGTGCACGTTCAAGTTCAATCATGTGCGTCTTATAGGTGCCGCCCCATGATGCTATTCAATATTTATTATATTAGATATATATTATTAAGATATATATATTATATAGATTGTGCTATGTGTATTAGAAAAATATATTCTCTCTTTACTTTTTAAATTTTCACATTAATTTTCAAAAAAGAAATGGGTATCACACAAAGTAAAGTACATAATATGAAAAAGAATACAAATGAAATGAAATAAAATGAAAACGTTTATTGCGTCATAAGGTATATACACACTTAACGAAAGTCAAAATAATGTCTTTACAAAAATAATAATACAATAAATTAAAAAAAAAAAAACGACAATAATAAAAGAAAGTTATGGTAGCAAAAAATCATACAATAAAATAAAAATTTATATCTTAACATTTGGGTACATTACAAACTTAAGTTTTATTTGTCTGTTTATGCCACAAAAAAGCTACGTTTAATCCTAATTAACTAAAACTTCAACTTATAATTACATTATTCGTTACGTATGGTCACAAGAATAGATTACTTCTGGCCCACCTAAAGTTTTATAATCTAGGTATCACATGCTGGATGGAACATATGACCTAGATGAAAGTATAGATTGGCTACAGATGGCGGACGAAGATTCCATTCTCCGTCTTGTTAACCAATTTTATGAGCAATGCTGTAAAGTCGATAATTTTTCTTCATTTCTCATACATTTGAAAAATAAATTTCAATTTGTGAATATATATTTTTTAAAAATACAATATAAATAAGTAAAACTATAATATATCTAAGATTTAGGGAGCGTGCTAACAGAACTCAACATTTTAAATTGAAAAGCTACTGTTGATGGTACAGGAAGATTGCTAAATCTTGCACAAGAGTTAATTTTCTTTAAAAAAAATTTAAAATATAATTTAATGTGTAAAGAAACCAACATGTAATGAAATGATCATGAAAAGGAAACTAAATAAAATAAAATATACTTATTTCGATTCGAAAATTGGCATTACTTTTCATTTTGTTAAGTTGAAATAAAAATAAAACTATGACTTTTTATTTTTAGTATCAGTGCTCTTTTGTGCTATGAGTCCAATCTACAATATATCAATATGATTGAATTGTCAATTGATTTGAAAGCTTTTAGTAGTATAGTACTTTATTATTTATGCTTCATTTATAATTTGACTATCATATAATTTTAATGTTCGAACTATGATATAATTGTTGTTGCCTACAATATCATTTAAACGTGCAAACAGTAATAAATAAAAAGTAATTAACAAACTTGGACTTGTAACCAACAACTTAAACAAACCGATTAAAAATGTCTTAAAATTAGATAAACGCTTTACGAAAAATTACAATAAGATTTAAAATCTTGTACTCACAAAATATGGATACAGAGGAATATTCATAAATGCCGAGAAATCTTGTAAACTGTAGGGTACCTTTGAGGGAAATGAAACCTCGAAGCAAAGCTATTTCTCACATACAGATACAAAGTACCATAATCCAATCTACTCACTAGTGTGGCCCTCGTGAAGGGATCAACTCAGCAAATTACATAATAAGGTATCCAAAGCTGGGTATACCTAAAAATAATAACGTCATCTTCTCTTTTCCTTAAGTATACTTGCTTTGTATTAAAATTCGATCACATCAAAAAATTTAACTCGTGAGGTAAAGATTATTTGTTCGAATTTTTATTTGTCATTGATGTTTAAATGTTAAATTAGTCTTCATAACTTGTTCCTTTTTTTTCTTAGCTATTAACTTCTGGGCGTGTATAGAATTATTTTTTCTTTAATAAAAACGCTATTCGAAAGTAAAAATTGGTCACTTAAAATATTTATTATATTTTTAATACTGTTAAAAATGAGGATTATACTCGGCAACAAGAAAATTAAATTTAAATGCTCATAATAATCATTAGTTGTTTGCCTAATATTATTTTCTTTCATTTTTGTGTCGATAAATGTTTATTACATTAAATACTATGTATGCAGTATTATATTTTATTTACTTTTACATACGCAAACAAATTACAAAATCCACTTTTATTGAAAGTAAACAAGACATATAATTTTAAGACCTGAAAGTCACGTATTACGTTGACCCATGTTTTATTTAATTTTGAGGGTAACCTGTATCTGGGAAATTTCATTTAAATTCGTTCAGTGACTTCCGCTTGATACGGGCAGGTAGATAAACAGTACGTTCGAAAATTGTGATTTTAAATCTGTAAACAAGAATAACATCCATCAAAATTTATTTTACGAAAAATATTTTATTTCCGGATAAAGTAAATTCTGTTCCTTTTTTGTATATCTCTTGGGTTTAAGGGCCCAAGAGATCACACAGTGATTAAAGTAATAGCTTAAAATGATGCTTTAGAGTAAGCGTAATTTTAAATTTTGCGTAATTTTATGGTATTTTTCACAATTTGATATTTTCAATTAAAAGTTCGATTCTCATGTATGATATTAGTGTTTAAACAAATAAATTTAATTTTTTTCGATATTTAGTATGTCTTTAGAATTTACCGTAATGAACTTGAAATTTAAAACTCTTCAATAATTCAAATATTTGTCAGTAATTCAGTATTTAGGCGAAAATCTAGTCACCGTCCAAGTATCCACTGACACTTGCAAAATTTAACTCAAATACAGTTTTAATCTGAACCTTAATAACGTGAGAACGCGGTCTTACGATTTAAAAAATTCTCAAGAGATACGTGGGGCACGTCATTAAATTTTTATCTCGGAATTTTAACGAGGCAGCTGTTTATTCTCTCTATCAAGTAAAATTGGTTAAGTTTAAAACAAAAGTTAGTTGGTATCTGTTTTTGTTTGCGGAGGCTTTTCACTTTGGAACCTCCTTATCGTTTTTACTTTGATCGATTATTTTATGGAATTTGGAACTATTTTGACAATTACTGTAAATGTAATGAAAATTTATTGTATGACTTCCTTAGACATTCCTTACAGTAAATATTTAATCAATTAATATGGTAGAATTGTGTGCCAACATATAAAAATCTTTCAATAAAACATTAAAATTAGCTTTTGTTACCCAACTTAAAAAAAAATGTTGTCATCTGTTTTTTTTTTTGTTGTTTTTTTTTATCACTGACGAAAAGAAAAGTCCTTCTAAACTACTTTTTAATAATATAGTAATTTTATTTTAAGATTCTCAGTTTCAGATTACAGTTATTTAACTTTTTTTCTATTGATTCCTATTACTCTACGAACAACCAGACAATTTGACAAGAATATTTGAAATGGATAGAAAGAAAATAAAGTTATGTCCATGTAGTTATATGCATTGACAACCAACGCTTTATAACAAGTTTCGTCAAATTGAGTATCGTATTAAATTACAATATTAGATTGAAACATAAATACGATTGAAGTCGGATTTCCAGGAACTGTGTAAACCACATCCCATTTCGTGAAGTAGTTTTTGATGTATGTACGTGGTGCGGTAACTAGGTGTAAACAAAAACAAAATAGGGTAGAGTAATTAATACCATAACACAAAAATAGTAAGAACCCAAGTTGTTCTAAAATATTTTCTGTACACAGAAATCGACGGTTAACCCAACTTTCTTTTTTATTGTTTCACTAGCTGCCCGCACAGACTTCGTTTTGTCAAAAGTTACGATAATTTCTTACGATTGTAAGAAATTACTTTTTTTTTAATTTATTAGTATTAAAACCTTACGTGGGCCTTAAGGAATATACAAAAAAAGAAATTAGCCAAAGTGGTCGAGACATTCTCGAGTCATTCGCTTAGCAAAATTCATTTTTATTTATATAGACTAGCTGCCCGGATTGATTTCGTTCTGTCAGTAGTAACTAGTAAAAAAAAAATATTTTTTTAAGTTTTTTTGGGATTAAAACCTTCCGTAGGCCTTAAGTAACATACAAAAAAAAAATAGTCGGATCAATCGAGTCAATCTCTAGTTATGCGCTTAGCAAAATTCATTTTTATTAAAAAGTTTATATGCAAAGATAATAACAATTCATCAAATAACAATGACATGATAAGTAATAAATCCACACTTGAGCTCACAAACGTATTTCATTTACACTACATACTATGAAATTCCGTTAACAATTTCCACGTAAATTACAATTCAACGTATACTAGATTGCAATTTACGCGATGTTTGTATTGAAACGTACGCGTGGAAATAATTAACATGACTAGTTTCTCGATCAAGTATGCTTTTAATTAGATCTGCTAATGATCTCCGTAAATATCCGGATAGGAGCAACACGGTTGAGGAATGTTTGACGTTCATTTCTTATTAACTGTTTTGTTCTTGGTTGGGCTAATAACCTTTCCTAACGATTTTTTCTTTTTTGGACACCTCCTGTTCAAAACGAACCGTTCTTAAATACATCAATTGTTTTTTTTTTAAATATGCGTGTGTATAAAAAATAAATATTGTCAAGTACTGACGTAAACTGGGCGTGGTCTTATTCACGTAGAGTTTTTAATAATAATAAAACACACGCAATATCCACTCAACAATTTCTGAAAAGCTAACCAAGTACCAAGAATTAGCCATAGAACTTAAACGCGGTTGGAAAACAGACACAGTACATACAGTACAATAGTCATATCAGCAACGGGTATAATACCAAAAAGCTTAAAACTTAGTTTAGATAGCCTGCAGCTCCCTAAGTACTCAATCTACAGTCTTCAAAAAGCGACTATCATAAACATTTGCAGAATCACTCGCAAATTTCCCACCAACATCAGCGTGCGTAACTATATAACTAAATGTAATTTTATCACGCCTAAATCACGGCCCCTGTGATTAAATACATATAGAATCCCCTAAATTTGGGATAAATTTAAAAAACAACAATAATAATAATGAAATAAACTTATTACCACATATCTACTGGTTAAAGTTAGCATTAGAAAACAATGTTTTGATATCTTATTTCCATTTACAACCATATTTTCTGACCCTTGACTGATAACTTGTAAACATTGTATTCTTAGGCAAAGATTTCTTTTTCTCAAAGGTTTGCGAACAAACAACTATGAAAATAACTAATAAAATAACATGTATTCCAACTACCGTTGATTTAAATCCGTTTTTAAGAGTATCTGCCGAGTTTTTAGCCTATTCTTCAATGCTCAATCTACAAGACCGAACATCGGTACCTATAAAATAAAACAAAATAAAAAAATAAAATAATACAATGAAACTATTAAAAAATATATGTATTTTTTTAGTAGAATAACGATTAAAAGTGGTTTTGAAGTCTATTTGAATAATGTACTTTTTGATTTTTTTTTTGTACGCTCCCCGTTGATTAAATACACTAAGTCTTTATATACATAAATATTATTTAAATTTATGTTTATCTCATATTTAATGTAAAGTAAATTCATCTAATTATAGTTTCTACAGCTTTCGCTTGTGCGCGAAATAACAAATTCTATTTTAGTCTGCATGAAAATAGCTTTTTGCGTTTTCAATTTAGGTCTAATTTGTATGAAACTACAGTATAGTTCGAATATCGTTGAGGGATAGTGTATATCTGTAAGAATTAAATTTGAATGTTGCACTAAGTGAATAGGAATTATACCCAGCTGATGGCCATAAAGAATATAAAAACAGTGAGAATCAAATCTACAAAACATAATTATGGTACAAAATTATTTTCTTTTAGACTTTCATACAAGTTAAAACCATCACTAACTTTACAGAAATCTGAAATACTAACTTCGGAAACCAGGCCTTTTGTTGAAGTTTTTTTTCGCATGTAAACCCATGAAGTACAGGATGAAATTCAATTTTTCCTCTTAAGATAAAATATATTCAGGCTACATGTAGAATTGCGATTACTTTTAAAATTTTAAATTGAAATTGAAGTAAACTAACAAAGACAAAACTTTATTATAGAGGTTGCGCGAATGTGCGATCAACTACTTACACTTACGATAGATGGAAAACCAACCAGCCATAGTAGTATATTATCTGTCGCAGTGCTCTCATTTTGGCTTGCAGTGTGATAAGACGCTCTAACATTGGTCTAATCAGTCACCAAAGCAAGTGTACCTAAAATTTCACGAATCGTCTTTAATGGATAGAAAGGTCTCTTTGATCTTTACGCCCGAGAAACTGGAATAAAGATTTTATTACATTTACTCCGACCTTAAATTATTATTATGCCCTCGAGATTTCGATAGCAGATAGGCGATATTACATCATATAATCACAATGGTATTTTTTATGAAAATAAGTAACAACCGTACACAGCGTGATTTTTTGGTTCGATTCCTGCTCAGGATGGATTTTTGTGTTTGTACAAATTTTTCCTTCCAGTGCCTCGGAGAGCACGTGAAGCTGTCGGTCCCGTTTGTTATTATATACACCTGATAGCGATCCTTACTCATTGTAGGAAACGTATCCGCCAACCTGTAGTTGAGCAAAGTGGTGGACTAAGCTCCGATGCTTCGTCGACATGGAGAAAGATGCCTATGCCCAGTAGTGGGATTTTATAGGCTGGATCATGATCGTGACTACTAGAGGTCACCTACAACTTAATAAGCTTAGCCTGTGCTAAAACAAAACGCATTCTAAAGTAAGTATGACGTACCTTTGTTATAAAATTATATGTTTCTCTATACAACATTAATTGTAAAGAAAAAATATATACAATTGTTTATATAACATTGGCCGGCATTGGATTAACAATCATCATCATAATTATCCTATATTTAATTGTATATTAACAAGCAGGTAAACTAACACAAGAAAAAAATTTAAACGGGGAAAAAATCTGAGATGTATTTATTAATACGAACGAAACGAGTATATTGTTCCACTTTATTATGTAACTATGAATAGGGAAATACTTAGTATCCAGTTAATTATTCAAGCCATACTTCATTCCTCTACAAACTGAATAAATCATTCGTTCGTCTATTCATAGATAATATCTCTGGTTTCCTGATGAGCACCAACTAACGAGATACTTCTTTTCAAAGGATTAAAAGGAGCTCTTAGACGGAAAACATTACGTTCAAAAGCGAGCAATAAGTATCAATCACGCAGAAATGGGTCAAGTAACTAATTTCATCAAACTTTATCACTTATCCGGAAATCTTACCATAGATACGCTTTGATATATTGCTATCGATACATTTTTATACTTTTATAATTTAAGTGATATAAAATTATATATGCCAGTATATATTTTGTCCTTCAAAAAATAAGAAGCGAAGTGCTTGGAATCTTACACTGTTACATCTGTCATACGAGAAACTGTTAGTCCGATACGTCACATGTGTAATCTGCCTCAGAGACAACGCTACGAATTCGAAATTGGCCGATTGTCTCTTTCCAAATGTCGATATGTGTTATTTATGGCTGGGCACTGTACATGTACATAAACGTGCGTAACTTTATTTATTTATTTATTAAATAGACACACCATCGACACATCATAAAAACATTGCAAGTAGAAATACATACATTTTTTGTCTTTTAAGATGTATACAGCAATTATTATACAACAGTTACTGAGCACATAGAGTTGACAGGTATGAATCAATACAATACACTTTATAATAAGGTTGTTTTAATTTGTTTGTTTATTTTATTTTATTTTATTTGGATAGCTTACAGCTTATTATAACTATAACTAATACAGAATATGAATAGAAAAAAGCTAATAACAAGCTACCACATATAGAATAACAAGCTACCACATATAGGTATGGTTCGTAACAATCTTAGGACTTTGATATTCAATTTATACTGTGTCCGTTTTACGATTGGTGCCATTTATTCAGATAGATTATGCTCTATAAATATAATGTACAACTTTAGTGATTAAGAAAGAAAAAGGATAAGGCATATTTCATCTTCGATCATTTAAGTAGTAAAATAATTTGTGAAAATTCATCTACAACTTTATAGTTTTGTAGGCCATTTTATGTTTAAACTAATTTATTTTAACTTTGAAAAAAAAACACATGTTTCCTTTATTTTCGATAATTTCTGTGTTATTAAAGTTTAGCTAACTCATAAAATTTGCGTAAAATGTCTAAGGTTTTCGATTTTAATATTCCACGATTTAATAATAATTTAAGCTTTTAGTTAAGGTGAAAGAACACTTTAACAATAGAACTTGAATCCATAATTATATTTAATTAGTAATCTACATTTAAATATGAGTACGATATAATTTCAACATAAGGTGCATAACGAGAATTCTGGTTAAGCGTTAATTCCTCGACACCACATTTAATCATAAATATTTAACGTCTTCTCGATTACGAGTATGCTTATGAATTACGTTCCGATTAAAAGGTCACCTGTCCTATCGAACCTGTCAAATTATTATTATTCTATGAGAGTTTTTGCTAATTTTAGATTTTGTAATAAGTTTTAAAATTGAACTGGCTTAAGATATGAAACACAATCCATATTATATTTTTTTCTTAATTCAATGTAAAATTCTGCTAAAACGACCACTTACTAAATTTCATATCTAAAACCAATACACATTAACTGATTAATATTATTTTTTTAAATTAACGTTACCTTTAATCGACACATGTCCCAATTAAAACTATAATATTCAATATATTTAGTGCAATGTGCGGTCTTATCACTAAATAGTGATCTCTTCCAGACTACCCAACAGAAAGGAACTAGCATTTTAACGTGTTATTCTTCTAATAAGCACAAGTAATCATTTAATATAATAGTTTAATAATGCAGTAAATTAATTCTCATAATATAAAGCTCTTCTTGCTAGACCTCCTAAATAGTCTTTTAACGTCTCAAGAACATAATAAAATATGTGTATAATTATATGGTATAATTAACTTCTAATAAAATCCTAACAATATAGTTTAGCTTCAATATGAATAGCAGTACTTTTATAAATTTTTAATGAAACTTGTTTGAGTCACGGCAGCTATGTTAAAGCTAGAGGTCACTGCTAGTTCGGCTACCGATCACAAATATGTTTGTTTAAATATTTCTTCTCACTGTTTCTTTGCGAGAACATAATTGCTAGAAAAAATATACGCGATAGTAGGAAGCAATACGCGAATTAATGTTTAAGCCTTCTCTTATGTAGGAGACCAGACATTTGAACAGTTGTAAAACGTAAATATGACATTCAGTTAGCTTATGCCTCATATTTTGTTGTAATATTAATAAAAATCTGTTTAAACTAATACGCTATTCTATGTCCGTATGTATGTGTATGTATGTAAATTTGTTAGCCTTAAATACTATAAAAATTGACCTATATTTCTAATCATAACGTCATTTATGTCAACTTGACCGAACAGGTATTAGCCGCACAATTAAAACAATCCAATAAAATTGGATTAATACAACCCAGTTAACTTAATTAACTTATTATATTAATCCTCGACTCATTTATTATGAATTTCAAATGGTATTTTCGTAACTAATAATTTTACAATGTGACTGTAACATCACATCGTAAAATTATTATATAGTTTTTGTTGTTTTCACATGTTTAAATGAGAAAGTTTAAACACACACAATGAAAAATATTCTATTTCCATGTAATGAATGCGACATCAATGTGTTACATTTCAGGATACGTCAGGATACAAACAGTGACGTCATCATCCTTTGTGGGATAATCCCTTTGTTTGTGATACCTTTGTTAGTTTGTTTGTCTAGTACCAAACTCTTATTAACTAGGGAGATGCCTGTTACGCGAATAATTAAAAAAGCATAATTACTTTTCGAGTTGATTTTTTTTTACGCCAACTTGCACGCCTTTTGCGATTTTAATCTAGCCGTTGTGATGTTTATTATTGCGTGAAGTATGTTTAATATAACATTTTCACAATAACACTTTGATGCCGGAGTGTCTCTGTAACAAATCAAAAGCTAGAACGTCAGAGCTACAATTATTTTTATACACTCCGACGAGCTGAATGAAAATATTACAAACGAAAATAGATGTACTTTTTTTTTCAAATACAAAAATGATAATTACTTCGTATCTTTGATATATTTTTTAATAAAATCTCTATGCAATGACTATGAAAGGAGGCGTGATTAGAACATGAATATATTTAAAAAAAAAAAAAATAATGTTACGTTTTAACAAAATACTTTCTAAATCATAACTATGGAGTACAAATTTAAATATGAAGCGGTTTAATGACAACATTTTGTGAACGACTACAACGAAACTAGTCTTATTATAAACATAAAAAATCAAAATTAATAAGAATAATTCCTTTTCACACATATTTAAAATATTTATCGATAAAACAATTTACTTTTAATTTTAAGTAGCTGTAATGAATAAAAGCAATGAATTTGTCTTTAGTTTTTTTTCTGTATTGGGCATGTTTTTAAGCTAATAATTTTCCTGAAATTATACTAGCTATTTGAGTTCACTTTGAACATTTTTACAAGTGAAAATATTGACTGCTTAAATATTTAAAATAATTTATCTGACTTTGTTTATGAATCAAAATATTTTAAGCTTTACTTAGACACTAAAATCCCATATCAGTAGACGCTTACCTTACCTACCAATTTTCCAAAGCTACCTAACTCACCAAAAATATTCAACAATAATATTCGAAAATGTATATACATATAATACATACAACCAAAAATTTGATTTCAGTTTAAGATCGAATTCTTGTTCAGAATAACAGGCATATTAACTTGAATTCTAGTCGCTTTGGCCTGAGGGTTGACCCTCATCACATTGGACTCTGTCATTGCACATTCGACGACTTTCTATGAAATCATGTTGGTACTGTCCACAAAATATATTCTGTTTTTATTATTAAGTAAAAATTATAAATACTGTTTAAGAAAATAAATATGGCGTTGTGATTTGTGTTATGTATTTTAAACTAGCTGGTCCGATGAACATCATTCCGTCATATCTTTTTTTGTGAATGTATCGTTTTTTATTCTGTTTTGTATGTTCTATTATACCAAAGTTGTCCTGAAAATAACGATCAGGAAAAAAAAGAACTACCCAATTTTGTGCAGTTGCTTGTAAGCTATGCACATAAATGTACATTTCGGACTAATTTTTTTTTGTAAAAGTAAAGAAGAATATTATTCCTAATTCCGTTAATTTACTAGCTTGCAAGTAACGTTTAAGTCGTTAAATTGTTGAGAATTAACGTCAACAACATTTTTAATACATTTAATTTCAATTCAGCCTATTGCAGTCCACTGCTGGAAATAGGTCTCCCCCACTTCGCACCAGACAACCCGGTTTTCTGCAATCCTAATCCAGCTTAAACCGGCAATTTTACGGAGAATATCGGTAAATAGTTTTTTTTCTAGAGAACTATTTCAGTATTTTACAGAAAAACAGAAATAGGACTAAAAATAGGACTGTATGTATCTAACGAATATACAAAA
The DNA here is from genome assembly GCF_905220565.1 of Melitaea cinxia. Classification (NCBI taxonomy): domain Eukaryota; kingdom Metazoa; phylum Arthropoda; class Insecta; order Lepidoptera; family Nymphalidae; genus Melitaea; species Melitaea cinxia. The sequence continues at coordinate 4,315,042 of NC_059409.1, read as the reverse complement.
AAAAAACATGCATAAATCATTTCCAAAACGCACCAATACTACAACTATAAACTAAAAATAAAACACCTGGCAATAAAACTTCTGTATGGGAAAGTTTTTTACTACCGTTACAACAAGTGAGCTATCAATTTTACTTAACGGTAAACTATCAGGTATATTTAATATTTATGACATTAAAAAGTTGACGTAGACAAAGTTGATATTTCATTTTGTGTCTTTTAAATAATTTTGCCCCATATATTTTTATATATTTACTTATAATAAATGTTAGACAAGCAATAAACGATAAAAAAGTACCCACCTTAACACACTATAGAACTAATAAAGTAAAAAATAAAGTAATGAAACCTCTTGCTAAGCTTCTACTAAAACTTTCGTTTTTTTTACAAGTTTTAAACAAAGGCTTTACAAGTACAATATAAACCTACCCTTATTTAACATAATAAAAGAGGAAACAATGATCATTTGCTTGTTATATTTATTTTCAACCCCGCAGCTCAACAACAAAAAAAGAAAAAATAATGGTCTCGTACAGTTGTATAATTTAAATTTAACCCTAAAATGTCTTTATAGAAACCTAATTTGTACGAATAACTGCTAAAGCATAGCTCATTTTCTTAAGTTAATCATTATTATAAAGATACCATAAATATAATATACCAAAAGGTATCTCAATTACTTATTTCTAAATTTGTTATAAGCACTAAGTATTCGTTCATTAAATCATTAAACCTAATTCTTTGTAAATCTTTATTGGTTTAATATAAGGAAAAAAGATAATCATTCACGGTATAGAGATGCGAGTAGACGCTTTATACTGGCGGTCACGGGACTCGATTCCTTACGAGAGAATTCTCGAGAACCTGATTATATGCTCTGATTCTATATCCCTGTCTCTCCACCGTATTCCAAAAACAGTGAGAAGTCGTTGGTTACAATCTAGAACAGTACATAGCTACTTTTGTTTAAGTTCCGAGTAATGAGGTATGAAACAATGGGATTAAAACACCAATATTATTGTTCTAAAATTGTTTTCTTCTAACTGTACATACCAAACTTAAATTACGCTATTATGAAACATCATTCTAATACATAACAGGACCGAATCACCGCTTTGTCTGATGAATCACGGATTCTGATTTCCCCGAGGTTCTGATCTTGACTGGGGTTACAACTATATGTGACACGTAACTCGCAAACTTCTGCCGATTGGAACACTGTACTTCAGCTTTTACCTATAATTTCGCAGATTGGATGACACTAGCAATTACTGTTATACTCCTATAGACCTCACAGTATTATATTTTGTTACCTACAACATATACCAAGAAATGGATTATTTAATACTATAATAATAGTTTAAAAAGTCATAACTCTAATAAATAAAGTGGTATGCTTAAACTAGTAAACAAGATCTAAAGCTATACTAATACTAATGAGACACGAGAGAGAGGTATTAAATCAAACTACATACACTCCATGCCATTTTTAATCCATATCAATAAAAAAATTGACCTACCTATGGTTTTTAAACATTTATCTGGAATTTTATTTGTGCAATTAATAATCTTTATTGTGTGTAAACTGTCTTCCATTTGATTGATTTTTTTCTATACAATATCTCTTACTGTGTAGTAGTAGTTGTGTTAGTATGAAAATATTTAACATGAAATTAAATATTGCTATACATAATATCCATCATGGATACCCACCATCGCGGGGGCGCCAGAGGGTTATGTCAGACTCCTAATAACTAAAAAAACCACCACGTGTGAGCAGTTGTCCGCCTGGGTAGGGTTGCGCTAGCATTCGCCACCTCGCCCCGGCGACATATCATCAATATAGTCATTCCCTTTCCTCCCGTGGGTGTCGTAAGACGCGACTGAGGGATAACAGCGTTCCACTACCACCTTAGAAATTAAAAATCCGACTGATGACGAGATAACCATCCAACTGCTGGCTTTGATATACACATGCCGAAGACGATGCGACAAAGCTGCGGTCACCAACCCACCTGCGCAGCGTGGTGACTTGAGTGATATCATCATAAGTAAATATCAAAGCACTTTGTTATAAAATAATTTTTAAGAAACAATTTTTAAATAAATAATTATTATCTTCTTCTTCTTCAGGTTATATTATATTATGTATTAAATTTATATAAATAAAAATGAATCTTGCTAGCGCTTAACTCGAGAATAGTTCGACCAATTCGGCTAATTTATTTTTTTGTATATTCTTTAAGGCCCACGGGAGGTTTCAAGACAAAAAAAAAACATAAAAAAAATTACTATTAACTTTTGACAGAACGAAGTCTGCCCGGGCAGCTAGTAAAATAATAATTATACTGCATCTGTTTTTTGTTTATATTACTTTCTTTCTTAATAACTTTACTAAAACCACGTCGAAGTTGTCATAGTCGAAGATTAAATATATCATTTTAATCAAAAATGTTATATATAGATTCCTAATAGATTATAAAAATCTTTCGCTTGAAACACCTGAGCTGATCTGATCGTCAGCAATTTCATACTCTAAAGGCAATTCAATACCCAACTACGTAATGAAGGAAGGAAAGCTCTTACTCCGTTCATAAATATTATATAACCACCTAAGACCTAAACGACTAAACCAATTTTCGTGTAAGTATCGACAAATTCCTGGATCGAAACCCTTCAGGTGTCCCCGAGCTTCAAGGGTGGAAATCTCGTAAAACTCGATTGGTAGTTTTAATAACGCATAAACTGTTATGGGTTTTTTTTTATTATTCGTGTACTTATTACATGTTCTATTTTCGTTTTAAAATTTTTATTTTTACAACTATATGTGTAAATTGTAGCACATTTTTTCTCTACTAATAAAATGATTACGATAATTAGCTTTGGTGACAGGAAACAACAAGATCTATTTATTTGTATTTAGAATAAAACATTCGAAATTTTCTTTGACCAGTCCGAATGTCCTTTACCTTAATCAAATAAAAAATGTAACAATTTCCATCGCGGCTTGATTAAATTCTAATTTAATATTATAAGCCACTTAGGAACTTTGTTGAGAAAATATGAATTTTATTTTTCGGTTCGTTACAATTTTAGCCGAAACCGTGTAATATAATTGGCTTCCCAGGCTCCAAGGACAGAAATAAAGTTAATTGGATATAATTACAGAAAAAACGCCGTGGACTATAATGAGACCAGCACTCGAATATTTACTAGATGCCGCACAAATAGATAAATAACGGTATTAGGTAAATTGTTTTTTCTGTATAAAATTTAAGGAAATCTTGTGTAGTTCAAACATTGTTAATAAACAATGTTTTCGTTCCAACGTTTAGAGAGTGGACCATTCACGTTAATACAGTCGCCGAGTTTTTAGAAACATAAATTATTTTCTTAAAGTGGATACATTAAAGCACTTATGTGAGCAGAATAAATTTAATATGGTCCATCTGAAGGAACCTAGTAAGGAACAGACTCAGGGCCGGATTTAGAGGTGTGGAGGCCTTGGGGCAACAAAGAAGTGGAGGCCGCTTGGTCTCAAATTATTTTAAAAATATTTTTTAAGTAGTTTTTTTAAAAGGTAAAATGCAAAAAAGTTGTTTACTTTAGCGTTTGCTAGTCTAAATTGGAATTTTTTGTTCCGAAGTCTATATTTGGCTATATTGTCTAGTCTCTATTGTGGGGGCACCTCTTTTGTGGATGGCTGGTTATTCAGGTAATCTACGTGAGAGGTAAAATACTTTAAAGGACTAATTCAGCTTAACGTTAATCATTCCAAAGTCAGCTTCTCTCATCGTACCTCGTACTTCCATTTCTCAGTGACATCAGCTTTTACCTGCAATTTGATTTTTTAAATTTATATGAATGATAATGAACAACATGCATTTTAATTCGCCGTTCAATTATACTGAATCCTGATTTAAATCAAGCTATTGTAGTAAAAACGATTCTTTTTTCAATCAGGGTTAAACATATACTGTGAATCGGGCAAACAAAATTATTATTATTTTTACGTTGGGTATATCCACTTAGGTCCCATCCTAAACACAATTCGAAAATACCGATGATAGGTCCTGAGTGGGCTCACGTAGGTAGAATCTAATGAGTTTCAGATAAATACAGACAAAAAAAATATAATCCCATAGTTATTTCTAGTCGTTTAACCTAATTATAGAAATATTTCATGAGTGCACTACTAATTCATTTCATTCAACTAATGGTCGTCCAGTGGTCGAGATTTGACCGTAATTAATTATTTTTTTTCTTGTACTTAATTGTTTTCTTATTTAATATACACACATATAATTCATCTATAATTTTAAATTATAAGTTTGAACATCATTAAGTTACTGTTGTCAAAAACTATACTTATATAATAATAAACAAAAGAGTATACATGCGTGTGTGTGTCAAATATATGGTACTGTGTGTATTTTTTGTATAGATTACATATTAAAAATATATTAGCATTCTGCACTCATTCTCTATATAAACTATAAGTGTGCGAAATTTCACACTCCTCCGTCCACGCAATTTTCATAAAAAGGGTCACAAAGTTTTTAGTTCACGTATTAATACATAGATGACATAACTAAATCTTTAGTATTTTCTGTTTTTAAATAAATACAAATAAACGCCACACATCGTAATACCGAGGCTTAGTCCGAATTCTCCGACTGTCTCTGAAGTGTCGTGACAGGCAGGTTTATGTAACTACCGCAGGGTCACATTCACATTTATTTTTATTTGCCTACCCTGTTCCTAATTAAATTATTGGCAATACTTTTCGCACGGGTACTAGAAATATGTTTTAAGTAAATTTTTTTTTGTTAAATTATATTTTAGTAATATTTATTAAATTAACGTGTGAATATATTACGGATATTTTGTTGTCTATCAGAGCAATAAAATTCGTCAGCTACAAATGATGATTTCTTAATGAGTTTATAGCAACTTGACACTCAAACTCTGTTTTAAATATATCGCAAAAATACAGTGTCTTAAGGTATATGTTAGCTATTATGAATAATATGTTAAAAGTGTGAGAGAATGATGCTTCGTTTTATCACGATTGGTACTCATGTTTCAGATATCTATTATTCTGATAAAATTTACTGAATATACTAAGTTAGTACATTTATGAGTATTGTATACCTATTTAATCGGCCTGTCAACAATTTTGTACTTGTAACAACGTGATTGATAGTTCGTACGTATCTTGTATGTGGAAGAAATAAGTACATTTGTACTTGAGTGTCATTTGGGAATTTTATTTTCTTTTGTATTACGTGTTCTTCGGTAAGCTTAATTTGCTAAGGGCCTTTAAGGATAAAACGGTGCTTATAAGAAATACACCATCTGAAGTTGGTTTATATAGGCACATAACCTTTTTTTTTCATCGATAAATTTTATGGTTTAAGCATCGTTTCTAATTTATCCTTAATACCATCACAATTCAGCCTAAATTTTTAGCCTAATTTTGGAACAGATGTGATCTGGAGGGTAGCGCTTCCAAAAAACACATCAATTAATAAATCAAATAATTTCGTATTGGTTTTTTTTAAGTATACAACATAGGTATTATAATAGTAATACTATTTATTCCGTCATATTAATATAAAATATTTTTAAATAAAAATAGTACTTTTAACATAATAAATATGAATAATACCATTGTAAATAAATAGTGATAGTCATATTTAGTCGTTATATATCTTCGGAAACCGTATGAATTTACAACTAACAAAACTTAACATACCAACTTTGAACCACACAAGTTATCGCATTAATATTATAATTTGTTGATTAATTACGGTATCGTCATATCGTAACTTGAGCTTTAGTGTAATTACATTACGGCTTATTAAATTACGACAAAAATTATGAAATTACGATATGAGAACTTCTTGTTGGTTTTTTTCTTTGATACAAAATTAAATTTCTTTTTAACAAATTTGTCTACGTATTTGTCTATCAAATGTATTTTTTTTGCTGCTATACTTGTGGGTATCCTTGTGCGTTGATTGGTTAGTTTGTACCTTGACTACTATTTAAGAAAAGTACTTTTATTATCTTCTGTACTGCTCCGTGTCGTGTGGTGATTTCTTAGTTAGTTTGTTCCATATTTAACCGCATGACCATCATGCATGCAGGCATGACCTATCGCCATGCAATTTAGTATGCACATAGCTTAAAAGGGCAAAGGGTACCTCGGAAAATTGCGTCTTTCTTTAAGGACAGACGCAAGCTATAAAGCTATACAAATGTACATATCGATTATTTTTTAGGTTTAGTTATTTATAGACAAAAACTCCATACATATTAGAAATTATTTTAACAATTGAAAATTCCGAAATGCTAACAGATTTTAATTCACAAAAATGCTTTTCCAATGGCTATAAAAATATCAATAATACGGACAATGTATTTAATAATGATGTATTGACAAAATTAATTACTCTTATTTAAATTACCTGCTTGGCAATGACATTGCGTAACTTAAATATGACGCAATTATGTAAAACTTAGAAACTAATAGCATCTATTATTTCAATATTTACGTTTATCGCTTTGTTACCCGTATAATAATGATGGCTAACATTTATTGTAAGCTTCCTTTTGTAGTTTCAATTTGTGAAATGTATTTTTATTCGCGAAGCTTTTTTAAAATATTTTGTTCCCGAGTCTTAAATAGAAATTAAATTAAATGAAGTATATACTAATACGCGGTGAAAGTATACCTTATTAACCGACTTCCAAAAAGAAGGAGGTTCTCAATTCGACTTTTTTTAATATATGTTACTTCAGAACTTTTGACTGCGTGGACCAATTTCGACAAAAAAATGCAAATCAAAAGGTAGTGCATGTCATTTGGTCCCATTTAAATTTATTTGAAATCTAACAACTACTTTTCGAGCTATATCTAATAATGCGTTTTTACCTACGTTGTATTATACCGCATAACTTTTTACTGGGTATACTTATTTTCATGATTTTTAATTTAATCAAAGGGTGATATTTATCATGTAGTCACATTTAAATTTCATCGAGATCTGATTACAACTTTTTGAGTAATCTTTGATAAAGCGCATTTACTTGACTATTTTTTTCGTCTACCTCATCATCATCATCATTACAGCCTATACAGTCCGCTGCTGTACATAGGTCTCCACAAGTTTACGCCAAAAATAACGTGAACTCATGTGTTTTGCCCATAGTCACCACGCTGGGCAGACGGGTTGGTAGCCACACAGTACAGTAACGTAGTCACACAGTAGACAGTTTCGTCTACCTGCGTTGTATTATTTATCGATGTAATAAAAGTCGTTTTTCTTTTGTTTGCGAGCAAATACAATTATCAATAGTAGTAGTAGTTTTTTGTCAATGCCTCTAACGTTACCGAAGCATATCGAAGCTTGTAACTTCAAGAGCATCACAAGGGCGTTACCGATCTTATCCCCGCTGTTAACGCATTTCTAGAAGCTCTAGCTTTCCTACTATGCATTCCCTACTATGTACCCATGGGCCAAAAGGGCCATGGGCCGCTGCGGCATTCTGCGAGGGGCGGCGCAAGCCGAGTATACGTACGAGGGATGTGAAAAAAAAAGGTCAGCCTACAAGTTTCACGGGAAATAGTCAATTACTTATGAACATATCACTAATACATATGCTGCTTTTACCTTTTCCCTTAATTTATGGAGCAGCAAATTAAAACGGCCCGGAGTGCTAAATCTATGAAGGTAATACTACTACAAATCGTATTATTCGCCACTAAGACTTTTCCTGCTACGACCTACCTTAGTAATGTAATTTTTATTAAATTTCTAATAAATTAAAAAAAATCTAACATCATTTTAATTAATTATTAAAAAATGGTAAACTTAATTATCGATAAAAACACTTAAAACTAAACAATAATTTAATTAAATTCAATTAGTATTAAAAAACGAATTTTCGAACGTTAAGTAGCAAACAAATTTAAGAAGTTATTAAAAATACGTGTCTATTTTTGAAAATGTTTTTATATTTTCCTCTTAGTTGTATTTTCCTTTATATCATTTTATGAAATGCCTTTATAAAAAAAAATATCAACGTTTACAAATCTACGTTTTCGTTAAGCGTTCGTAGAAATTACCGGAATTTTCGATTGTATCTCCACATGTTTTGCTTAACAAATGTTCGCTTACGACTGCGAGACATACACAAAATTGGAATTTATTAAATCGAGAATTATATTTTATTATTAAGAATGCGATAAATATGTATGATCTACCTATCATGTGTAGGAGTATATGACGGTTCTTTTGTGTATTTTTATCAGTCGTTTCAGATTCAAGAATTCTCATGCAAATATTATGCAAACGTTATTCAACATTTTTGTGAAAGACCTCTTTATGAACAAGCAGACAGATGTTTACGTGATTTTATTTAATTTTATTTGCTCTAAATTTTTGAAATATTACTCGTGTAAAAAATGATTCACTTTGTTTTGTTTTACTTACATTTATTTATTCCCGAATCAAGTGAAGATAAATTTTATTTAAAAAATTTTTTTCTTGTCGTTAAATAGTTCGCCCTTAATAGTTGTTATCATACCTGATAGCGATCGTTACTCATAGGAATATCTCCGCCAACCCGCAGCAGAGCAGCGTGGTGGATTAAACTCCAATCCTTCTCCTAAATTGAGGAAGAGGCCTATGCCCAACAGTGGGATGTTACAGGTTGCATGCGTTGAATAGTTCAGTGTGCTATAACAATGTGATTCGATTTTCAAGTTAATAATGAATTATTTAATTCACATCTAAGGTGGAAAAGAATGTACGATCCGTCAGCCTATAAACGTCTAGGTAAAGAACTTCACAAGCGCGTTGCTGACAATCCTCAGGAGTCCTGGCTATCTTACTAAACATAGGAACAAAAACACTATTTAAGAACAGTAATACTTGACTAAGATCTTCCGTAAAGTTGAGGTACTACTTGAGTCGAGCTGCTCCAGATTTTAACCAAGATATCTCGTGCTGTGCCCTATTTTCAAAGAATCACAAGACTTCTATTTGTGTGAGTAATTTTGACATAACATTTTTACCAATATAACTCGAATATACCTGTTATTACATGCGTTTTGTAACGCCTCAGCCTGTTATATACTACCCCACTACTGGGCATAGGTCTCTTTCCCCACGTAGGAGAAGGATCAGAGCCTAATCCACCACGCTGCTCCAATGCGGGTTGGTGGATATATTCCCTACTATGAGTAACGATCGCTATCGGGTGTACATGATAACAACCGGGACCGACGGCTTAACGTGCTCTCCGAAGCACGGTGGGGAGACCCACTAGGACTGCACAAACACCCAGACCACGGCCACCTGTATGGCCAATACAAATGTTTGTCATGTGCGGGGATCGAACCCGCAACCGTCAGCGTAACAGATACAATCCATGGCTGTAACCGTTGCGCCAACGCGGCGTCATCATGCGTTTTGTAGTAACTCGATATAGATGTGTGACGATAGGTTAATATTTTTACAGTAAGCTTTCCTTCAAAACGAACTTACCTATATAATAGTATAAAATGACAGAAAAATAATTGAAACAGGTATTGAATTCGTGGTCTAATGACTACGTACCTTAATTAAAATTCGTGAAAGAGTCTCAGCTTTATCATTTTACTTTTACTATTACCATTTTAATGGAAATGAAATTAAGCAGAAATTTCGTAACATTACGAAAATGTGTTTAGAAAAGTTACAAGTATCGAAATAAATTTGAAGAAGAAAGAAAACAGTCTGCGTGAATATTCTTAGAACAGAGTACACAGGCGGGCTAGTCAACCATTTTAATCTGGATAATTATTTACTAAAGTTTTCATTCAAATAGAACAATTATTATTATTATTTAAATACTTACATAATCTATCTAACATAAATTTGTTATTTTTCCCGCCCTTTAACATATTGTCTTTGTTTCGACTTTAAAAATATTGATACTGATTGAGCTGTTGTTAAAAATTAACATAATGTTATTACGTTATTACTACTTTTCCAACACAAATCCATAATTGTATTTAAATTTGTCTCTTAAAATGTAGTTAGCACCTAATCAAATTGTGTGCCCGAATAACAAACAAATCTTTTGGGTGACTCTCGTTTAAATCAAATTTTATCAGAATACAAAACAAATAATTCAAATTTCGAATGTATTTTTAAAAATCAATATTAATGAATATTAATTTTAAGATTGATGTTCGAATGATTTTGTTGGAATAATTTTAGATAAGTTCTAATTTAAAGACAATAGAACTTTGAAGACAAGAAACAACTTCCCTTCCCTCCCACGATAAATTGCGTGAAATTACAATAACATTTCTATTTTGTCATGTTTCAAAGCATTCCTACAATATTTCGTTTCCGTTTATGTTTTATACAGCTAAATTTTCATAAACGCATATAGTTACAACGTCAATATACGTTTGCTCCAGTTAGTACTTACACAGTGTACAATGTGACGCAATGATGGTAGATTGTATTCAGTAATGTAGTGGAAAAATCATTGTAAGTAATTATTGTAACTTAGCGGTTGAATTAGTTGAATCGACTTGATTGAACTACGATTTCAGGAGTTTGAATCTTAAATATTTGATACTATTTGTTGAAGAAACAAAAGCTGGAAGAACAACACTAGCAACTGTTTTCAAAACAATGAGTCCATAATAATTGGAATAATATTATGGATCAATGAATTTTCCTTCCAAAATATATTTACGGTAACAGGAAAAAGCCTAAAGTGAACTGGAAAAGGATAAATTTCTGAACGGTGTAATTTGATCTATAACTGTCACCTTCATTATCTAATCAGCGGAGATAATGTGTCTAAATGATAATTTGGATGCGAAGTAAAGAAAAATAATAGCACTTGCAGTTATATAACTTGAACTATAACAATAAGGTAAAATATAAGGCATCATGAAGAAATTGTCGTTTAAGTTAAGAGAGAGGAAAGTAAAGATATTTAATTCAGTAAAGAATGCTTTTCGAACTACTCTTCGAGCATATTATTCTAGAAATATATCAAGACCTCCTTTGTTCTATTAATCTAGTAAACAATTTCAAAAACGTGTTTAATAGAGAAAAAGCTCCTAAAAATATGAGCCACAGTTCATCTCATATCAGAATGAGGTCTAGAAAAATGAGTCGGAAAGATTTTCCAATTCCAATCCAAAGGACTGCAAAAGTTATTAACAAATTAGGTTTCCAAAAAGAAAAATTTCGTTTTTTGTTAATAGCTCCGAAACTATTAATATTTAGGAATATTAAAAAAAGACACTTAAAAACAAGAAAATATCAAATTAAAAAAATTCTGACTCCCAGAGTTCTATCTCGATTATTTATAATTTTAATTTAACACTGAAAATAGGGCTCCGCGCGGCCGCTAAAGCATGCGCGCGCTGCTGTCACAGCGAGTACGTCCCTAAAATATATATTTTTTGATTGTTTAATATTAATTGATAAATTGGTAAATTAAAAAAAAAATTAAAGTGTATTTTAAAAACTTGAATGATTAAATTCCCGTTGAAAAAAGTTATGAAGTCCATTTTTCAACAAATAGGGCTTGGGAATTGTTGTTAATAAACAAAAAATTTCCCGACCTTCGTCTTCATTGCAGATAATAAGAAGAAGAATAGGTATTACAGCCAACCCGCATTGAAGCTGCGTGGTGGATTAAAGTCTGATCCTTCCCCTACATGGGTAAAGAGGCCTATGCCCAGCATTGGGATATTACAGGCTGAAGCAAAACATTTACTACGAATTTTTCGCTTCTTGGAGCCTTTCTTATATAGGACTTTAAATTTCCTGCCTTTTTAAATTTTAATATACAACATAGTTGCTATTTCGTTAGTATTCACGTTGAAAGTTTTTTAAAAGTAATTTTATTATAGAATTTTTTTTCAGAATTCATCGATAATAAACCAAAAATTGTAGTTATAGTTGTCAATTGGTCTGTTGTTGGTGGTTCGTCTCCTGTCAAAGATTTTCATTGTAATATGAAACTTTGAATAGTTACGGGTTTCTGTAAAGAGCTCACTATAGACGGCGCCACGGTTCGCTTAAACCGTAATTTAAAATTATCATATCGAAAATTTCGCTCGAGCGGGTGTATCGTTCCATAGCTTAATTGGCTAGAGCGCCGACACGGTACGTCGGAGACGCGGGTTCGAACCCCACTGGAGCGGTCAATTTTTGATATGATATTCAAAAATGTTTAGAATTCCTAATGTGGGTAACACAAAAATAAAATCTTAGATAATAAAAATAGCACGGTGTCGTCTCCTGTCAAAGATTTTCATTGTAATATGAAACTTTGAATAGTTACGGGTTTCTGTAATGAGCTCACTATAGACGGCGCCACGGTTCGCTTAAACCGTAATTTAAAATTATCATATCGAAAATTTCACTCGAGCGGGTGTATCGTTCCATAGCTTAATTGGCTAGAGCGCCGACACGGTACGTCGGAGACGCGGGTTCGAACCCCGCTGGAGCGGTCAATTTTTGATATGATATTCAAAAATGTTTAGAATTCCTAATGTGGGTAACACAAAAATAAAATCTTAGATATTAAAAATAGCACGGTGTCGTCTCCTGTCAAAGATTTTCATTGTAATATGAAACTTTGAATAGTTACGGGTTTCTGTAAAGAGCTCACTATAGACGGCGCCACGGTTCGCTTAAACCGTAATTTAAAATTATCATATCGAAAATTTCGCTCGAGCGGGTGTATCGTTCCATAGCTTAATTGGCTAGAGCGCCGACACGGTACGTCGGAGACGCGGGTTCGAACCCCGCTGGAGCGGTCAATTTTTGATATGATATTCAAAAATGTTTAGAATTCCTAATGTGGGTAACACAAAAATAAAATCTTAGATATTAAAGATAGCACGGTGTCGTCTCCTGTCAAAGATTTTCATTGTAATATGAAACTTTGAATAGTTACGGGTTTCTGTAAAGAGCTCACTATAGACGGCGCCACGGTTCGCTTAAACCGTAATTTAAAATTATCATATCGAAAATTTCGCTCGAGCGGGTGTATCGTTCCATAGCTTAATTGGCTAGAGCGCCGACACGGTACGTCGGAGACGCGGGTTCTAACCCCGCTGGAGCGGTCAATTTTTGATATGATATTCAAAAATGTTTAGAATTCCTAATGTGGGTAACACAAAAATAAAATCTTAGATATCAAAATTAAATTTTGAAATTTTGATGAGGCACGATTAGCATTTGAGTTGTACTTATAAATGTATATTGTGTTATACACGTATATCAATGTAAATAAAAGTTTTTTTTTTTTTGTTTGAGAAGAAACAAAATAATATTTTTTTTCTGTTTGTATCTCCGCCGTGCCTAATGATGAGTACTAAATAGATTTCAGTTAAACAGATGGTTGATTATATATGATGAATACGATTCAAAAATAACTTAAAAAGGCAATATCGTTCTTAAAATTTAATATTTTTTCGATTTATTTATAATACGTAACGGTTGTCGGAACAGATGTTCAATCACGGATGATTTTCATACCTCAAAATAACGATTTTATTATCTAAAGCTATTATTAAATGCGTTTTGTACCTTAGACCAAAAGAAATAAGGTAGAGAATCGCATAACGCAAATTCTGAAAAGGTCACGAAATGATAGAGCAATTTACAAAGAAAATGATCGTCCGGAAGGTAAGAACTCGGGAGATAATGATAAATTTACTTTGAGACAAAAAATTTACGAATTTTAAAGGGAGAGTTCGCAAGAATTTACAGACGAAGATATCTTGTTGTACGTAGTTGTTATAGATTCATTCTTTGAATGTTTATTATAATCTTGTCTTTTGGAATACTTTTGGGTAAGTAATTTTGTTTTTAGTTGACTCATGTGGTTTTACTTGTTCATTTTAAAGACTGCATTAAAGGTATTAACAGACGACATGTGTATTATAATTTTTTTTAAAGATATTTTTATTTCGATTTGATAGAAAAAAAAAATAGAAAACATATAGAATTAGGTCTAGAGGTACCTACTCTGCCAAGACAAGTATTGAACTTCCGAGAAACACTTGGCCTTCCTGGAATTTATATTTAACTACGTTAATACAATTTAATAATTAAATACGTTAATACAATATAAGCATTCTTATCGTGATTTTTAGGTTATTTTGTAGAGCCAAGGCAATGTTATAATAAAGACGATCCATAAACTTACCATAAAACTGTAACCGACACCTAATATTTAAAAGTACTTTAGTCGGCGATCAGAATAATCAATTTCCTAATCGTATTATTTGCTGCAAAGGATATAAGGTGCTTGTTTTAAGGAAGTAACTTACAAATTTTATTAAAATAATGAATTTAGTCGCATTGGTGAGAGGTTACAATTTTATACATCGGGAACCTGTCAGCAGTTTTTTTTTTTAATTTGAATCACAGAAAATACACAAATTAAGAGTAGTGGTGCTTTCGGTGTTTATAGATGTCAATGTTTAAAATCAAATACCAATTGAAAAAATAAGTAATCTACTTACTTTAATCGAAATAAACTAAATATTTTCTAAAATTGCTAATTAAAATCATTTTCTTAAACGAATACAAGATAGTGAAATCATAATTTGAATCTTTTTTTTTCATATATATAACTGAAATAGCAATATTTCTAGCACTAACAATTTTCATTATTCATAAACCTAGACAAAACTCATCGATCACTTTTTATTTCTCATACGGAAATGGTTTTGCTGTAAAAAATTTACTCGCTTCACTGATAGGAAGCCTTTTTCCATAAAGTTCCCGTAAGTGACGACGGTTTTTGATCACATTTCATTTTACTACTTTTATAGCTTATAGAGATAGCATCCTATACACGTCAGATAATAAATTCTATGGTAACCCATCCTTTTTCGTCGAGTCAATTATAAAAGTACTCGTAGGTAATGAATATACCTAAATAACGACTGGTGTCCTTGGTAAAAAATGCGTTCATTTTTTTTCATTTTATTAATTATGCAACGGTATTTCCGAACCTATACGACTTAGGGATCTTCAAAAGAAGAGCATATTATTATTTGAAAGGCCGGCAACGCGCCTGCTCATCCTCTGATATAGCTGGATGGATCTGTGGATATTGTTTTCACTTACCACCAGGTAAGCCACCTGTTCATTTGCTCCCTCTTCCATAAAAAAATGCAAACTTTCGTATTATTCTAACTCGTTCGAATAACATCATATATTTCTATTGTAGTGTTATTTAATTATAATGATTTTTACTCGCTAATTGAAATCGTCCGCTTTCACTATGCTGTGTCCTGTATGCCCAAAGGTTGTCTGGAAGAGATCGCTATGGTAGCGATAAGACCGCCTTTACATTGTTCCTTATTTGTAATATATTATTGTTTTGGATTCTTGTAGAGTATAAATAAACAACAAGTATACCAAAACTCTCAAAAACGATCTTTTAAAACCCACTTAAAATTACAACGAAGTGAGTGATAGAAAGCTGTGTAGTTACAGCATTAAAGAATATAGGCCACCCCCTCTCTTCTCGTGGGTGTCATAAGAGTTGACTAAAGGATAACAAAGTTCCATGACCACCTTGAAACTTAAAAAGCCGACGGACCGTCCAACGGCTGGCTTTGAAATACACAGGCTGAAGATGGGCAGCAGCGTCTTTGTTGCGACAAAGCAATCCCTGCGGTCACCAACCCGCTTGCCCAGCGTGGTGACTATGGGCAAAACACATGAGATCACGCCATTTTTGGCGCGAATTTTCAAGGCTACGTAATATTATTACAATGTATACAAAGAATGTTTAGTCTACACTGTGAGAAAAAAACTTTACTTTGAAGAATCTCATGAATATATTTCGATCGGCAATCGAAGATGAATATTTTATTGTACTCAAAATTATTCGTAAAAAGGGTGTAAAATTAAAGAACACACCAATATTGAAATGTCGCTGACTCGTGGAATAAATCTTAGACTAATTGAAATCTATGATTCGAGGGAGTAAAATGGTAGCTATAAATATCACCAAAGGTGATGGCAATGCATAGTAAATAACAATTTTGTGACAGGACATAGTATATTTCATTCAATACCACGACAGTCTTTACACGCAAAATGTACCTATGTATCTTACGAGTACGCCGAATGTATGTGGTTAGCCAAATAAAGATTTCTTGGACAATTGTGGATTGCGGTGCATACAAAACTTCTTGTCTAGAGTTCTAAACGCACAAACTAATTTGTTTACTCACGCCTAAATTTTAATAAAAACTGCACACCTGGCGTATTTATTTATTTATTATACTGACGCTTGTTTATGAAATTTTGTCTTTTTAACCGACTTTCAAAAAAGGGGGAGGTTCGCAATTAATCTGTTTTTTATGTATGTTACCTCCGAACTTTTTACTGGGTGGACCGATTTTGATGATTCTTTTTTAATCTAAAGATAGTGCGTGTCATATGGTCTTATTTAAATCTAATTGAGATCTAATAAGTACTTTTCAAGTTAAATCTGCGTTTTATAGTATATATTTTCAAGTTAATAATGCATATTTGCTTGACTATTTTTTTGTCTACGTTTGTGTTACACCTTATAACTTCTCGCTTTGTATACAAGTTTTTATGATTCTTTTTTTAGTCGAAAGCTGATGCTTGTCTTGTGGTCCCATTTTAAATTTGACCTGATGACAATAATTTGCGAGCAAACACAATTATTGTATACTTGGATTATTCATTATTCAAATCAATTAAAAATATCATAAATCAGATATGGAATTGCACTTTTAACTACACTGTAAACTCTTGACAATCCATAGAACTACCAAACTCGTCTATCTCTATAAAGAGATAACAAAAACAAGTTGGCCATTTCATTATACAGATTCAACAGTTAGACGGTATAGGCTGATTCAATTAATTTTAATATGTGAATTTTTATTACAAAAGATAGTGTAATTCCACGTCTATGAATTTTGTTTGACTACAAAGACGCCCAATAATACCTAAAACAACAACAAAAATACATTAAGTGTTCCTATTTATACTCGTAACATCACACGCAAAAAACCTACCTTCGCAGAATGTCTCAATAAATACTCAATTTAACCCAATTAAACCAGCGTAAAGTCATAATAAATCTGTAAGTCGTAAAGCATATAATACCTTAGAAGCCTTCCGGGAAGATCAAACAAACCGTTTAGATAATATCTCGACCCTTTGTAACGTTCACCTGAAAACCATCTCGTTTCCTGAAAGCTTAATACACCGGATCTGCATTTGAAAAACTTTACAATGATGGATTTGCTTTGGAATGTTCAATTCTTAAGAGTACCTTCGTCTTCTACTTTAGCGTCTACTTCAATTTGTCTTTTAATAATAATACGTTTTTTTTTAAAAAATAATACGTTTATTTCAGACAAGGTCCATACAATGGAAAAACAGTACACAAAATAATCAGCATAGAAAGAGAATAATTTTAATTTCATCTGTTTGTAATACAAATGTGCATGAACTGTACGTTAATATAAGCACATTAATAATATAAATGAAGGTTATTAAAACTAAAAATTAAATATAGTTCCTTCCTAATCATTTTATTTTTATTTAAAAAAATCATTTCTTATTATGTATTTGTCTTAATTTAAATTAAAATTAAAAACCCGTCACTCACTTTTAACACTATGCTATATTTTATAGCCTGTAACATTTAAACAGGATATATATTAAAAAATATATCTCATATTTAAATATTATTATTTTATACAAACAGATATATAACCATCTATTAGTGTACCTTTTTATAAATTTAGTAAAAATACATTGGCAAATTCCTTTAGCTCTGTAATACTACATTATAGGGTAGTTTGCGTTAAACAAGCAACCTCAGCGGTATCCGGTCATTTATCACGTGACGTCCGGGCGTTTGCGACTAATCTGGTCAACCGTACTGCAAGGCCATGGATTGTTTTATGTTTTTACTAGATGTGCTTCGCGACTTTACCCATGAATGTGCGACCTCATTGAAAAATCAGGATATAATGTTTCTGTGTGTATTCTTAGAACTTCATCAACTACAAATCTAATTTTGTGCAATTATATTTACTGCTTTATTGTATTAAAGTATAACAAAAATCTATACATGTGTAGTATACATGTGTGTACATGGGGCATTGTGTAAATATTGTAATACCTCTAAATTAAATTTCATTAAAGTAAAGTTATGTAAGTAGTAAGTTATGCTATTATGATATCAACCACTCGCGTGTAAGTAGTGCAAATAGTCGCCTAAAACGCCGACGGTTTACGGGTTCGACTCCCGCTCGGGATGGATATTTCTATTTGTATAAAATATTTCTTTTCGGTTTTGATGTTTGTCCTTGTGGGTCTCGCCACCGTGCCTTGGAAATCACGTTAAGCCGTCAGTCCTAGCTGTCATCGTAAATAACTGATAGCGATGGATACTCATCATCATTATTTTCATTACAGCCTATACAGTCCACTGCTGGACATAGGCCTCCACAAGTTTACGCCAAAAATAACGTGAACTCATGTGTGTTGCCCATAGTCACCACGCTGGGCAGGCGGGTCGGTGACCGCAGTGCTGGCTTTGTCGCACCGAAGACGCTACTGCCCGTCTTCGGCATGTGTATTTCAAAGCCAGCAGTTAGATGGTTATCCCGCCACCGGTCGGCTTTTTAAGTTCTAAGGTGGTAGTGGAACTGTGTTATCCCTTAGTCACCTCTTACGATACCCACGGGAAGAGAGGGGGTGGCTATATTCTTTAGTACCGTAGCCACACAGTACTCATAGTAGGGAACATATCCACCAATCCACATTGGACCAGCGTGGTGGATTAATCTTCAATCCTTCTATATGGAGAAAGAGGCCTATGCCCACCAGTGGGATGTTACAGGCTGAATCACTATCATCATATTATTTAAATCTAATTTATAAAACTCCAACACCAATTGACGGCATAATTTAAACTGTTGACTTAAAAGCTTGAAATTGACTTAAAATTTCGGCACGTTTTTGCTCGTCCACTTTTAAATTTAATGAGATCTAAAAAAGAAGCATTTGTTTTTCGTTTTGGTCCTTCTTCGTGATCCGTTTTAAATTAATTTTAATGAAACATAAAAACATAAGTTATCAATACTTTTCTTTAAAAACGATTTGCTAATTTTTATCGTTATTAAAATTGTATTGGACTTACATTCAAAAAATTCACTTCGGTAATAATTTGATAGCCTTTAAAACCACTTCACTATATTGCTGTTGTACAGCTATTGTAATATTGCAGCTGAATATAATATACATGCACTTCTTTCTTATTTTATGACTCGGCGTACGCTCCAGATGTTCATGAACAGTAATCGCTCAACTACAGGTGACTCGGAAGCTCGTTGGCTAAAAATTGTCCCTGAGAAATAATGTATTCGTGCTAGGTTGCTTTCATAATTCTTCAACAGTGTAAAAATTTCCCTGAACCTCGAGATTAGGCTAGGTATATATATATTTATAGCATTTTAACTCTACAAGTCACTATCTATTCTTTTTATACCTTTCAAAATACAAATCCTTGGACCGTTATATTTATTTTTAATTTTTATTTCTTCTATAAGACTCCTTATAAATAACGCGTTATCTTCTTTCTTTATAATGCATATTTCTCTAATTTCTAACTTTTCACATATTTTCCTCAATTTTTCCACAAAAACGTCTCGCGTATAATGTGCTTTAAAATCAAGGTTAACATATAATATATTTTTATTTTTATTGAATGCGAAACATTCAGATTCGACATCCATATATTTTTTCTCTTTCATTTTTCTTAGTTCTTTCCCTTGTATTAAACTTAACTCAACTGATCCACTCGGTATTCTAAGTATTTCCACAACACTTGGTTGATCAGGCCAATTGTTCGGGTCAATACTTGGAATATCGCTTATCATTCTATCATCTCCACTTTCATTCTTTCTTTCTGCCTCTTTTACTTTCTTAGCCTGTGCTCTTGTTGTTACTGCTAATAAACTTTCATTCATAGCTTTCAAATCTTGGGAAGTCATACTTATTCGCGATAAAGCGTCCGCTATTACATTTTCTTTACCTTTCACGTATACTACTTTAAAATCATACTCTTCTAGTGCTAACCGAAATTTTAAAAGTCTACTTGAAGGGTCTTTTAGTCCAAATAGGTATATAAGGGGTTTATGATCCGTCATAATAGTAAAAGTACGTCCAAATAAATATGGT
Source organism: Melitaea cinxia (assembly GCF_905220565.1). Taxonomy (NCBI): domain Eukaryota; kingdom Metazoa; phylum Arthropoda; class Insecta; order Lepidoptera; family Nymphalidae; genus Melitaea; species Melitaea cinxia. The sequence continues at coordinate 4,294,749 of NC_059409.1, read as the reverse complement.
CGAAAATATTTTACACTCCAAACTATGGCAAGTAGTTCTTTCTGTATAGTTGGGTAATTTAATTCAGCTTTATTCAAAGGTCTACTAGCATATGCTACAGCTCTCATGTTATTATTACAAAGTACTGCACCTATTGCTGTCCCTGAAGCATCAGTTTGTAATATAAATTCTTTTGAAAAATCAGGGTATTGTAGAATGGGTGGATTTATTAAAGCATTTTTCAAAATATTAAATGATATCTCACACTGTTCAGTCCACTCATATTTGACATTCCTCCTACAAAGTTTATTTAAACAATTAGTTAATTCAGCAAAATTTTTAATAAACTTTCTATAGTAATTACACATTGCCACAAAACGTCTCAACTCATCGACGTTCGTCGGTATTGGGTAATTTTGAATAGTCTTAATTTTGTCTTGGTCTGGTTGAATTCCTTTAGAGGATATCGTATGGCCTAAATATAATAGTTCTGTTTTTAAGAATTGACATTTACTCGGATTTAGTTTGAGATTGACTTTACGTAAGCGTTCGAAAATTTCTATTAAGTTTTTATTATGTGATTCTAAATTTCTTCCGAAGCAAACACAATCGTCTAAATAAATAAAACAATTTATATAGTTAAGACCTGACATAGCTACTGACATGACTCTAGAGAAAGCGCTGGGACTGATCTTTAGCCCCATAGGTAGACGTTTCATTTGAAACTGACCTGTACTAGTTGTAAATGATGTGATTGGTCTAGATTCGGGTTTTAATGAACATTGATAATATGATTGACTTAGGTCTAAATGAGAGAAATAAATTGCGCCTGATAACGAATCCAATATCTCTGTTATGTTTGGTAATGGAAATTTATCATCCTGTATTACTTCATTTAACTTTCGATAGTCTATAACTAATCTCCACTTTTTATTATTTTTGTCATCTGATTTTTTGGGTACTAACAATATCGGACTGGACCATTCACTTTGTGATGGTTCTATTATGTCATCAGCTAACATTTGTTTAATTTGTTTATCTACTTCAGGTTTTAAACTATGTGGTAATCTATATGGTTTTATATAAACTGGATTTACATTTCGTTTCAAATTAATTGATTGTTCACACAAGTTAGTAGTCGTAAGCTTATCACCGGGTAAATAAAATATGTCAGCATACTTTGAACAAATACTCTCTATACTGTTACGTTCACTTGTACCTAAGTGATCAAGTTTCAAAGATTGCAACAATGTTTTTGCACGTGTAGAGTTCGAAGTACACTTATCAAAAGAACAAACATTATACTCTTTTAATGGTAATAGCTGAGGTTGAAAAATTGGAATAATAATTTCTTTGTCACTAGTATTCATTAATCTAATAGGTATTATGTTATTTTTTGGTTTTACTATTAAACTAGCTAAAAATAAATTTTCTTGTAATTCTTCCTGTACAATCACACTATCTTCTTTCACATCTGAATTTAACTTTATATAATGAATAGTTTCGCATCGTGCTGGTATCGTTATATAGTCTGTACATAATTTAGGTGAAGTATATAATGGTATCTGGCTTTGTTTTTCATTTGTTAACATTAATATATTTTTCTCTAAATCGATAATCGAATAAAAATTGTTTAGAAAATCTAACCCAATTATTCCATCTGATTTACAAGGTAATTCCTCAAACAAATAAAATTTGTGTTCATAATTAGTTCCATCTAACGCCTGTAAAGTTAAATAAACATAACCCTCTGAATATGTCTTGCCACCTATACCGTTAATGACTATAGGGTCTTTATGTATCGGTGTATGTTTCGATAATATACTACTACGAATAGCCGATAAAGATGCACCGGTATCTAGTAACCACGAACATTTTTTTCTATAGATATTTAAGAATATGTATTTTACATTGTTTTCGTAATTTAAAATATAATTTTTAGTCCCGAAAAAACTGTTTCGGTTCAGTAGTTTTTTCTTCTTCAAGTTGTACCGAACAAATATTTTGCTTACTACGGTTACCGCTACTATTGTAAACTCGACGGGGACCTCGAGTCGGGGGCGAGTGGTTTTTGTTAGAATAATATCCTGAATTATTATAATTATTTTTAACATACATACCTGTACGAGGGGTATTATTGAGATTGTTGTTCCGTCCACGATGTGAGTAAAAATTAGTTTTATTGGTTCGTCCGCCTCTGCCTCTTTGGGAAGACCTATAGTAGGGGATTCGATTACCTCTTCTTTGCGCGTTGAATATATTGTTAGACGATGAAGGTTGTCCCAACTCCTCGTCTTCAGCAGCACGGACTGCATCCTTCAACTCGGAGTAGTCTCGAGCTGATATAATTGTGCTGAGTCGCCTATTACGTAATCCATCTGCAAATCTTTTAATCGCTAATTTTTCATTAATAGGTCTCAATATCTCACAAGCCTTCGGGTTTCCGTTGCTCTGTGCTATAGTGAGGCCTACAAATAACTCAGATAATTTATCTCCATACTCATGAATTGACATATTATTTTGAGATAAGTTATTTAATTGGCTAAGTATCGCATTTGCTGATTTTTTTGTTAATAAAGAATTTCTAATATCATGGATTAAGCTCTTTACATCACTATATTCGCTTTTTAATTTTAATTTAGCACATTTAGTTAACCTGGTTTTTAATACAAATGAAATTAATAATTTTTTCTGTGTGAAATCTACAAGATATTCATCATACATTTCAATTCCGTCAATAATTTTTTCAGTAGTTTCTTCCGTATTATCCATTACGGGAATTAAAGAAGTAGCAGTTTTTAAGTCGAACCTATCCATTTTTGTTATTTCCGATTTTTCCATTATACTATCCACACAATTAATTTTGTAACTTAAAATTTTATTATATACTAATTCAATGCGTTCTAATATTCCATAAACATAATCTTTTAATTCAACTTTACATTTTTGTTCGTTAAAAATATTAATAATATCTTTATATTCACGAAATAGTTTTTCAGCTTTTACAATTTTTTTATTCACATTACCTGTATATTGTAATCTTCTAGTGGGACCTAATTTCCTTAAATCAATTTGAATTTCACTTAACTTATTTAAAATAATTTCTAATTCTTTTTCCATATAGTTTTAAACTTACAGTCAATATTACACATAGTTCTTACATATTTTACGTAAATATGGTATGAAATCTATACACAGAAATTAACAATAGAGGGGAGGGAAAGGTTTTCACTTCACATATTTTCACTTTTCATTTATATTATTATTACTTTTTAACTTTTTACTTTCACTATTCACTTTTCACTATACCGTATCTCCTCCGTCAGCGTTTGTAGGGTTGAATCTGCCAGAAAACCTCTGCCGAATTCTCGTAAAAAAATTCGGACTGCATTCTTTTTTCTATCCATTTCCTTTCTTTATTTCTCCAGCTTTTCCATGCCAAGTAAACCATAGTACAAATAAAAATTATTAGGGCCACGGTGATTAAAATATTACTCGTTTTTATGTTACTTTCGATTTCTGTAATTCCTCCAGTGTTACTCCCTGCAGCGGCATTCTGCGTTATTAATATTTCCTTATCTTCGTTTTTCGAGTAATTTTTCCCCATATTATTTATTAATTAGATATAGTTTTAATGAAGGTCTCACTTTATTCACTGCTCGTTATAAATTATAAATTATAAATTCTTTAAAAGTTGCACCGAGGCACACTGGAATCCGTCGCGTTTGCGTTTTGCGCCGGTCACCCGACACTCGCAACCGCCACGGCATGGCAGGGTCGCCATGAGGTGTGAGGTACGGGGAGATACAGTAAAAGGCGCACAAGTGTTCCGGACAACGCTCTGATTTATTCTGCATACATATAATGAAAATACATGTCTTATAAACTAAATGTTACTACACTACAACTTTTTTAATCATACATTTTTTTCTTAACATTTTGTGAAAATTGCTGATTTACATTTTATTGTTCCTTACGTTTATTTATATTAAAATAAAGTTTTTTTTCCAAAATAAATAAAAAACAATCACTTCACTTTACTTCAGCCTATTGCAGTCCACTGCTGTACATAGGCCTCTACAAGTTCGCGACAAAAATGGCGTTAACTCATGTATTTTGCCCATAGTCACCACACTGGACAGGCGGGTTGGTGATCGCAGGGCTGGCTTTGTCACACCGAAGACGCGGCTGCCCGTTTTCGGCCTGTGTATTTCAAAGCCAGCAGTTGGATGGTTATCCCACCATCGGTCGGCTCCTTAAGTTCCAAGGAAGTAGTGGAACTGTTACTGTTCCAAGGTAAAACTGTTATCACTTAATCGCCTCCTACAACACCCACGGGAAGTGAGAGAAAATAAACATTTAGGTAAATACGAATTTAAAGTAAACATAGTCACGAGAAAAGGTTGTTAATAAATAATGATTAAATATACAAGTTTGTAGAAAATCGTTAAAGTGTCCAAGTCGGCAGTCTTCGGTCATTAGTCACTTGACGTGATCTGCTCAGCAGTTTAATTCAAGCTCTGGATGTCTTTCATTATTTTGTATTGTTATTAAGAAAACTAGAAACGCAATATTAACAATGTAATACAGTTAGATTAATTTTATAATGTAAAATTTAAACATTTTTATTAGATTGACTCTTATTTTGCCACAATGGTTTGCGATATACAACGTTTTCAAACAAATAAAAATGTATTGGGTATATGTACCATATTTTTACTTAACTTGTGTATGTATTAGTTGTACTTAACTTGTGGCCAACAAACACGGCGCTTTTCGGGGTAATAGGAGGCACTACTTAATGCGCTTCCAGTAACGCCCCTGTGCCCGTATCGGGCTGGGATGGGAACCCGGTCCTATTAGACTCGGCGTCTGGCCTTTTCACTAAGGCCAGCCTGTTGCTGGAGGGCTCCTATTGCCTGCAGATCCGAGACCCCCCAATTAAAGCGGCTAAAAGCTCCCGCAGGGTTTTAGTCGGTATTGCACCCCCAAGTGCTGAAGCCATCATACGGTCTAGGAGTGCCTACCCGGGCCTCCTGGATATCACGGGTTCCCCTGTGACAACAAAAAAAAATTACCATCCTAACACATAATTATATATCACATTCGATCGTTAAGAGAAATGCCCCGGCAAAGTTATTATCATATTTTACAATTACAGTTCGAAACCAAGGATCACAGTAACTACCAGAACCGATTGAGTAATTTTCATCACTTCCGAGTGAAATTGGATCAGTCAACAATTATTTTGGTTCCGAAAAGTATCGATTTTAAATGTTTGCTAAAGTATTGTCTGATTTTACTTTTAAAGACTACATTTATTCTTTTAACAGACTTCCAAAAAAGGAGGAGATACTTAATTCTATTTTTTTTGTATGTTATAGAACTTTTGAGTAGGTGAGCCGCTTTCTTGTATTCAAATATATATCCGAAAATCAGCTTCTATTTCCGAACGAAAATATTGTTATGAGTGGAAGGTAGAGTTGACCTAAAGGTTGTAAATACCAGGTCATAAAATCCCAAAAAAAAGTGGAAGGTAGAAACAAAACGTGCTTAGATACGACGTGGAGGATTCGAAGCATTTTTACATCAGGACTCGTGTAGGCGGGCATAACTTTTTTTTTAATTTAAAATTATCATTAACGTTACGTAACTGTTGGAATGTACTTCGTTATAACCGAACCCATCATAAGAAAAAGCCCATTAAGTCTTATTCACCACTAACAGTGGCATTATTTATCTTTAATGATAACAGATAGAAACTTGTGTTGATCGATAAGTATTACGTAATAATTATCCTATCATATTTAAATTAAAAAAAACACACTAATATTCAGTATTTCATTCCGGTACAATATAAAATAAGGCATCGAATTAATGCAAACAAATCCAACGGATCTCCTGACCTTTTCTCGACAGATTAATGAAAAAGTGCTTTTTTCCTCCATCTTCGCACAATATTGATTTTACAGGGGTGGCTTAGATATTTGCTGTATAAAGACAAACATGAACAAATATAAATATTTTAATACCTGTTTTTTATCTGGTTTTGTCCGCGTAAGTTGCAACGTCATTGTTATTGGGATGAAAGCTGCCTCTGTTTTACAGTTGTTCAAATACTATGTCAAGTTCATTAAGGCTAGTGTAAAAAAAAGAAACGTCATGAATTTTTGTATTTAAATTTTGTACGCAATTTTATATCTACGAGACGATGGTGAAAAGTAGTAATATACAAATTTTTAAAAATGGTTTTTTGTTCATATATATTAAAGTCTCGTCGATAAATAATCGATCAGAACCACCATGAATCAAACTGAATGTAGGGATATGTACGATTTTGTTTTTGTGTTACCCACACATTAGGAATTCTAAACATTTTTGAATATCATATCAAAAATTGACCGTTCCAACGGGGATCGAACCTGCGTCTCCGACTGACCGTGTCGGCGCTCTAGCCAATTAAGCTATGGAACGATGTTTAGATAGATCGAAATTTTTGATATGATGATTTTTATTTTCGGTTTAAGCGAATCGTGGCGCCGTCTATAGTGAGTTCTTTACAGAAACCCGTAACTACCGTTCAAAAATGAATGTAGGGATGTACCATACGTATACTGACTCTCATATGTTCTCACAATCGCCGAATTATGTATTGGACGTCTCGCCCAAATGTCTGAACCTACCATAACAGTTCAGTAACTTAAACCAAATATGTACTTCTGAAAACCGATCTCTCGAACAACGCGGAAAGACCGACCCAAATCTTTTCACGAGAACATCGGTTGGAAAGTTTTCAATAGAATCGAACCCACTTCCCTTATCTAATCGTAAAGTGCTGTCAAATTTCAAACGGTTTACGGAACTTGATCGGGAGATGCTATCGGAAAGAATACAAAATGCCCGTCATCCATCGAACACATATTAAGAGCTGCTATTAGCAGGACAGAATTATTAAAAAAAAATATTTGTGAATTTTTTATCACATAGTCAACATGTGAAATAATACTTCAACCAACTCAAGATTAAACAAGGATACATTTTTAAGTGAAAATTTTATTTTGTAGCAAGGCTTTTAGGGGTTGAAGAGCCTAACCGAAGCGATGATATTCCACGAAGTTTTTGTAAGTAGTCGAAAGTCTTTGTTAATGCCATGAATCTCTTGAAAACCTTTGAACACCGAAATGAACTCAGAATTATGCTGACACACAGAACTGAGTGAGTGTTTGTCTGAATTTGTACTTAATATTAAAGAGCCTTTTGTTGTGTTAATGATTTTCTTTTATTTGATTCCCTTTCAAATATTATGTTATTTCACAGTTATTTTTAGTCTCTACAATTGAAGCGAGCACTTTTAACATTATCTTTGTTTCCATTTAAAATAGCAGTTTTTAATTATAAAAACAGATAATATCGGATCAGTATGGAGAAAGTCGTATTCTCATTGATTTTGATCTTTGTATTATTTTATAAAAAATGCGAATATAAAAAAAAACTATCAATTAAAATCATAATGTAAGTACCTAAACAAAATAGAATGCTTTATAGCGTAGAATTAAAAATAAATATCAAAGTATTTAATTAAACTCATCAATTAGATTTTCTTTATAGCATAAAAATTTAATTAAATCTTTTCTTGTATAATCTTTACATAGTTATAGATATATATCCGGTTTAATTCCAACTGATCCAATCATCGAATTTCTGAAGAGGTGGACAGATTTAGAGAAGTTCTGCGTATGGTTTTGATTGACAATTAAAGCAATTAGGAAGCGCAGCTGTAGACAAATACGATCCATACATTTATACAAATAAATAAAATTGGAGTGTCTGTTTGTAATATTAAAAGAACCGCTTTTTACTAAATGCATATATATGTAAGCATGGTACATACATATACCAAAATAACATTTGTTTTATATTTTTTCCTGTATGTCTCTTTGTTCCGGCTAATCACTGAAACGGCTGGACTGATTTTGACGGGACTTTGGCAGATAGATAATTTAGTAAAGAGTAACATAGGCTACTTTTATTTTAGAAATTTATTTATTTTATAGCTTTGCGAACTGAACAATGACTTTTTTTAAAAAATTTCAAGCGGACGAAGTTGCGGGCATAGCTAGCTCAAAATATTTTTAAATACATCAAAGCATAAATCTAAATTATTAAAACATTATCCGATTAGGCATCTCAACTTTGCAAGAGCTAATAACACTCGACTTCATGGTTATATAATAAATAGTAAACTACCATTTAAATTGAAAAATGTGGGGAAAGAGGCCTGTGCCCAGCAATGGTGAGTTACAGACTGAATAGTTACAAAATGAGTCTAAAACAATACTTACATACAACAGACAAGTTTTTTGGTATGTGTGCACTAGCTTGAAGTTTTTAGGGGTGATTTAATAGTTGTGCCGAAAGTATGGTTATAATAAAGTACAAATACTTTTCATTCTACGATACTAATCGCACCTGAAACATTGCTGAAATATCAGGCGTTTCAAAATAATGATCGCTGTAAGCCCAGTAGAATCAAAAATGGTCATATGAACCGTGAAAGTTTAAAATCTTATAAAATATAAATATAAATGACAAAAAAAAACTTAATTCTAAAATCGAAAAATTAACTCTACCTAGGATATAGGTAGCTATGTAGTTTTTGTAGTGTGATTGTAAAATAAACGACTAATGACTCAACATAAAAAATTACCCAAACTTTCTAGTCTGATAGTCAGATAGAAGTTCAGATAATTACAATTTACCATACAAAGTATACACAAAAAAAATTAACGTGACCATTAGCATAAAATTTTAGTACAAGTTGATATTTATGAACGGATTTTAACGATACATAAATAGGACTCAGGCGGGACATTGGAGAGCAGCGGAGCGTAGAAAAGAGCAAGTCTCGAGCGTACTTACGCCGCGGGTACGCGTACAACCGAGCGCACTAAATATGTCTTAAATCAGCTTAATGGTATCCATGTGTGTATTCTCAATCTACGCTCCGATGGTTATTTATACGGAGATACTATTTTCAAATATATTGTAGTCATACTTCGTTGAATACCTTTTGTTTTACAATGTCTTGTGTTAGTAGTGTAGTGTGAATAGTCTGGAAGAGATCACTATCTAGTGATAAGAACGCCCGTTGCATGAGATGTAATTATTTTTTCCCCTTTAAGCTTTATTCTTATGTGATTGTTATATGTTACTGTGTGCAATAAAGTCATTTATTATTATGTAGCCTACTTAAATATAAATAGTAATTAGTAATAAATTAAATTATTATAATAACTGCTTATATATTTGTGTTTTTTATTATTATTATATTTGTGTATGTTATTGAAACGTTAGTTCAATAAAGACAGAAGATAGTGTTGAAATTGTGCTTTAATATTAACATCCCACTGCAAACACTATAACTATTATTAGTTAGGGGTACATGAAGAGTTCGAAAATACGAACATTTAAGCCTTCGATTTTTTTAATTATTTTTTTCAAATAATGCTTATTCTCACCAGAGCAATGCTGATGTTGTTTAATTTTTTTTTTCATTTAAAATCAGGATAGAATTGTAAATTACAACAAACATATCTTTCCGGTCTGACCTTGTTGGTCTCCCCACCATGTCTCGAAGAAAACATTAAGCTAAACATTGTTTTTAATATCATATCAAAAACCGACCGTTCCAGCGGGGATCGAACCTGCATCTCCGATTGACCGTGTCGGCGCTCTAGCCAACTAAGCTATGGAACGATATACTCGCTAGATCGAAATTTTTGATATGATGATTTTATATTCGGTCTAAGCGACCGTGGCACCGTCTATAGTGATATATATGGTATGATCAAAGGGTATGATATTAAAAAATGTTTAGGATTTCCTAATGTGTGGGTAACACAAATATAAAATCGTACAAATTCAACATTAAGCTGTCAGTCTCGGTTGTTATCATAAATTTGTAATAGTGATTGTTACTCAGGCTACACATATATTCACCACAGCGCAGTAGAGCAGCGTGGTGGATTGAGCTGAGACCGTTCTCTTTCACGGAGAAAAATGCTTATGCCGCCGATGTATGGTAATCAATCATTAAAAATAATTCATTCAAAATGATAACTAAAAGTTTATAAATCTTAGGTAGTTATCAATAAAACGTAAAGTTACCCTCATATAATTTATATAAAGCGGTTTATAGCTTGTTACCAATAACAAGATTATACTTGTACGACGGAAGGAGTTGTCATAAAAGTTTACGCGAAAATTGAATGAGGCTTTTATATGTAATACGAACCACAAAAAGAATATGACGTTGTTTATATTATAATGTTGGCTATACTTCCTGTGTTACGAAGTTTTAGAGATTTCATTATATATTGACTTATTTAAGCACAATTTTTTTTTATCAAGGGCTTGTTTCACCGGTAACCGTTAACCGTGATAGACGATGGTATCCAATGAATAAAATTATATAAAATATTTTTTATGTTTGTAATTGTAAACTTAACAGTTTAAGTTTCTCAACTAAGGCAAAACAGGTCGTAATTACCTTATTCTACTTCCTAATGTTAAAGTCTATTCGTAACTTAAATGCGGGATAAACGTAATCCAGAACCGGTGAAACAGACACAGGCTGGTTTAAAAAGTCTAAAGACATAAAGTGTTAAATTTACAAATAGCTAATTAGTATTTTTGCATAGAAAATGATATAATCTTTACAAATGCAGTGGTTTTAATTACGACACGTAACTTTTTGATCTAAAAAGCATATTCGTTCCTCTGTATGTGTAGAAGATAAAAAGATTCTTAAAATTTTCTTACAACTTATTAAACAAAACTAGCTGTGCCCACGACTTCTTCCGCGTGGAACTTAACAAAAAAGTTATTGTTCAGTTCGCAGAGTTATAAAATACTCGTAAATTAATTTCTAAAATAAAAGTACCCTAAGTTTTTCCTTATTACATCAGCTATCTGCTAGTGGAAGTCCCGTCAAAATCTATCTAGCCGTTTCAAAGATTAGCCGAAACAAACAGACAGGCATACAGACAGTCAGACAGACAGACTGACAAAAATGTATGTACCGTGTATGATTCCATATGCATTTAGTAAAAAGCGGTTATTATAATATTACAAACAGACACTCCAATTTTATTTATTTGTATAGATTATAAGACATATCTTTATTCGTGTCATTGGCGTGTTTTGTTTTTAATTACACAAATCGAGGTTATGTTCAAAATAATTAAAGTATGAATATAACATAGTATAATTTCCAGAAGCAATACAATTAAAATCATTAAAGTGCTAACTATTAGTAAGTACTACTAAAGCTATTTTCTTTATTGTTTCGAATACAAAATAAAGTTTTATCGTATTTGAAAACAAAAAACAAACACTGTATTAATTTTTTTTTTTACATAAAATATGCACATTTTATACATAACCTTAACAATATGAAGCATTTCAGTTCCTTCGTCAGTTTGCCCTTTCGAGGTTGCTTATAATGAAACCGAGTAGCGTTGCAAAGGGTAAGCTAAAGCGATTGGTCTATATTAATATAGGAATTGTTTGTTATATACGTTCATCTTAGAATCTACTGTTCTAGTAAAAACGTTTTTACCTTCCCATAATTGATTGAAGAATTGATAATTGATTGATATTAGAACTTGACAATTTTAGAAATTTTAATTTAGCCATTATTTTTTATAAGAATTACTGCCAAAGAAGATTGTACAAATAATTCATAAAATAGACTAAATGAAATTTAAAACAATAAAAACTTATCGTGAATTCAAACAAAATTAGCCTTTTTTCAAACATTAATTTGAACCAGATCATTCTTGCTAACATTATACATATATCTATATACTAAAGAAATAAAGACTGCCTGATGTGATAAATCATATAATATGAAGATAATAATATAATCATTGCCATATTGCTGTTGGATTAAGACCTATAGCTTAAGTAGCAAATAACTTAATACAAATGTCAATAGCATGTGTCGTCCCCTGCCAAAAGATTTTCATTTTAATATGAAACTTTGAATAGTTACGAGTCCTATAAAGAACTCACTATAGACGGCGCTGTGGTCGCTTAGAACTGAGTATAAAATCATCATATTAAAAATTTCCATCTAGCGGTTAGATCGTTCCATAGTTTAATTGGCTAAAGCACCAACACGGTCAGTCGGAGATGCAGGTTCGATCCCCGCTGGAACGATCAATTTTTGATATGATATTAAAAATTGTCTTATTTGAAATATCTAGGCACAGTACCGGTTTACGTTGCATAACATAAGAGTTAAAAAAAAAAAAAAAAACATCTATCTGTTTTTTAATGACGTGAATTTTTGGTTACATGTGTATGTCCACTGGACCACACTGCCTGTATATGAACAACATCTATAAAATATATGCATAAAGAATTTGGGCCCGTTTCACCATTTGTGTATAAAGGTTATCCTGCAAATAAGTTACGATTAAACTTTAACAGCGGGAGGTGTGACCTGTTTCTTCTCAATTAATATACAGTTTTAGATACATATTTGCGAATAGAAATATCTCATAAAAGTGGAATTCAATGATGATAAAGAACAATATATCAAAAACTTCTATCTGTTGGATATCGTCATCTGTCAAATAGCGTTATAAGCAAATGGTGAAATAGGCCCTTATACTTGTCGTTTATCACTCTGCCCACACGGCGGGATGTCGACATGTTCTAACAATGCGCGCCCCGCTTTAGGAAATATTTTATCTTTCTGCATAAAAGAAGCCTACAATAGAGTGATGTGTTTACGAAATAAATGTTAACCGGTACTCTGTATTCATCGTTTTTATATTAGACGAGATCAAATACCCTTTTTTAAACATATTTGCTCTTCCGTATAGAGAAAAGCCAAAAAAAGAAAAGGAATAACTCCTGTGTAACACAACTATATTAATGTAGGTATATCTAAAGTTCAAATATTTTAATTATTTGTGATTTTTTGTGCTTTTAAACATTGTATTCCATAATGTTATGTACACTTGTAAGTGACAATGCATATGAGATTGTTGTAAGTGTGCTTTTGAAAATAAATAAATAAATAAAATAAATAAACACAACTATCATCGGAGGTATATTGTGTACATAAGGTATGTACAAAATAACTTAAACTATTGTAGCTATATTGCTATTTCATTGTGCACTAACCGTGACATGATAAATAATTTTTTATATAAATTGGCATGCCTATAACCCAAATCTCTGAATTCGTATATGACCTTCGTGACGAAAGATAAAAATGTGCCCACGGGGAAAGTCAAAACATCATCGAAGAGCTGGAAGGCGAGCTTGACTATATACGTTATATCCTTATTTCCCCTTTGATTTGATTGTCTTCAATAAACGATAAAAATGAACAGCAATTTAATTTCAGAATATTTCAAGATAAGTGAAACAAAAAAACAAAGGAGAGGCGTGAAAATACTTGACGCTATCGATACCAAAGCTCCATTAAAGTAGCCCGTGCTCGATCCTCGTCATAAAGAGGCTGAAACAGTCGCATCGATCGTGTAATTTGGTCTTAGACATCGTAAAATTAGAATTGCACTTATAAATAAATGATTCGAGGGTATTCGTCACGTAGCACTGATATATGTCCTGGCGGGATATAAATTGTTTGTGATCGAACCGTTTTGCGCGGTATTTCAATATATTTTTATGTCCAAGGATAGGCACTACAGATGGGCTATCAGAGATATTGGCTATTCCGACAGGATTTGTCATTTTACGGTTCGCTTTATCACTTCAAAACGAATTGCATGATTACTTATCCACTTTTTATGGAGAACATAATTGTGTTTGCTCGCAAACGAAAAAAAAAAACCGACTTCAATTACATCGACAAGTAATACAACGGAGATCGACGAAAAAATAGTCAAGTAACTGCGCGTTATCAAAGATTACTCAAAAAGTAGTTATCAGATCTCAATAAACTTTATATGTGACCACATGATAAACACCAGCTTTCGATTAAATTAAAAATTATCAAAATCGGTACACCCAGTAAAAAGTTATTACTGATTTTCGAGAGTTTTCCTCGATTTCTCTGGGATCCCATCGTCATATCCTGGTTTCCTTATCACGGTACTAAACTAAGAATATCCCCTTTCTAACAAAAAAAGAATTATCAAAATCGGTACATCTAGTAGAAAGTTATGCGGTATAATACAACGTAGGTCGACGAAAAAAGCGTCAAGTAAAAACGCATTATTAGATATAGCTCGAAAAGTAGTTGTTAGATCTCAAATAAATTTAAATGGGACCAATTGGCACACATCACCTTTCGATTAAAACAAAATTTATCGAAATCGGTCTACCTGGACAAAAGTTCTGATGTAACATACATTAAAAAAAAAAAAAATACAGTCGAATTAAGAACCTCCTCCTTTTTTGGAAGTCGGCTAAAAATTAAATTGGGCGAAGATTTGATTTTTTAGGCATACAAAATTCAAAAATGTTTTCGAATTGAAAATTATTTGTAACAATTTATTCGATTTATCAGTTAATCAATGTCAGTTTTTCGACGTATTGTGTGTAAAAATCGTCCGCCAATATTTATAAAGCAACCCAAGAGAACAACCGGTGGCCGTCCCCGGGTACGCTTTGATATTGACATAAAAGAAGAAATTGACACAAACCATTCAATTTATCTCATTCTATAGGACCCATTTTCAACAACTGGCGACGCATTATTTAAAACGCGACAATTTATATTTTATATACAACACTTATAAGGCATTCCAATTCATCGATAAATAAAAAAATCTTCTAGAGAAATTTACTGGAACATAAATTTATTATATCAGCAGTTCCAAAAAGCTTTTTTATCGGAGATAGTAGATGTGTGTACAGTTACATTATTTTAGATTTATACTTGTTCCTTCTCACAACGGGCATTACGTGTAGCCCTTGATTCAGTGGACGTGTCTTCTGCCCACTTTTGGCTCGTATAGTCATCTTAACGCGTATGTATTCATCCTATATATGTAATGTTAACTCTTGACTTATATGTAAGATTTCCATTAGAATCAAGACAGTACAATGAACGTTATTACGTCCACTCAAGCGTTAGTGAGTGAAGCTTATTTACAGTTGAATTCCCGTTTCCTGTTGCTTGTCTGTTCAATTTAAATTATCATTAATTTAATATTTATTAATACATAAATACAACTAGGGTTTAATTTAACCTTGTTAAAATAAAAAAAAATTATAAGATGATACAAATAACTGATACTTAAAAAATTCTGTACTAGTGCTGTAAAACTTAAAAGATTTTTTTTTAATTTATCATAATTATGCACTAATCTTAGAACCACAATTTTGTAAGGAAAGATTTTATGTACGTATTGTTTAACTTCTAAAGTATTGATATTTCGAAGACATGATGGGTAAGTTATCTGACTTAATATTAAACATAAACATAAACTTGAAAGAAAAGGTGATATTTCTATTTTTATGTATAATATATCTTCTCTCACATACAAAAGGTTACCAAATGTGTTATACTTTTAGTAGCAAATTTCTGAGCTAATGTTTTATTTGTCATAAAACAACTCAACAACCAGCAGTGGGATTACATGCCGAATCAATCAAAACGTCGTATAAAAATAGTTGCGATCACTGGCTTTATGGCTGACCTGATGTTGATTATTCAGAGAAATCTTTTAATAGGCCCGGGAATACTCATTATTTATGTCAGATGAGGTTTAAATTTCCAAAAAAAAAAAAGAAATATAAAACATTTATCTTATTAATTATAAAAAATGTAACTCTGCCTGTAATTCAATTTATGCACTGAATTTCTGGCAACAATAGCCTACCCTTAATTGATATTAAGCAATATAAATTTCATATCCTACGCATATATTTTGCTTGAATACCAGACAAGCAATTGTACCCAAATATTTTATATCTATATCAATCTTATAAAGCTCAAGATTTGGTTTCTTTGAACGTGCTAATCACAGAAAATACTGGGACGAATTAAAAAAAATATATTAAAAAAAATATTAAACAGTTAATACTCAATTTACCAAGGAAGCTTGTAAGCTTAATAATAGTTTTATGTAAATTTTTTCTCAAATTAACTCCGATGAAACCGCGGGGCGAAGGTAATATTTATTTAAAAAATAAAAATAAAATTAGTTTATTATGTACGCTTACGCTTTAGCCTGTAATATCCCACTACTGGGCATAGGCATCCCATCTAGGGGAAGGATCAGAGCTTAATCCACCACGCTGCTCCAATGCGGATTGGCAGATATATTCCCTATTATGAGTAACTATCGCTATCAGGTGTACTTGATAACAACCGGGACCGACGGCTTATCGTGCTCTCCGAGGCACAGTGGGTAGACTCGCAAGGACTACACAAACAGCCAGACCACGTCAAACATCTGTATGGTCAATACAAATGCGTCAAATCATTTGTCATGTGCGGAGTTCGAACCCGCAACCGCCAGCGCAACAGCCACAAACAAGTTTTGTGACCGTTACGCCAACGCGGCGTCACGGTTATGTGTTATGTTTATGACATAATCTGAAAACGATTATTTACAGATAATTATAGTTTAAATAACGCAACGTGGAATCGTGGCAAGAACGCTGACAACACATCGAAGTATTGTAGTAAAATAGTGATCCAGCCCTCTTGTTGCCAATGGATGATACTACGAGACGTTAAGTTAAACATTTTAGATTTTTATAGTGTAATAGGATAAATGTTTTGACGGATTACATATAGAATTTAGAACCCATGAGCAAGATATAAGTCGTGTAAATGGGGTAAGGCTATATAAAAGATCATAATAATATTTTTTGGTTCACATTAGCCTAATTTATAAAACTATTTTAATGAACAGATTCATTTTGAATCAAATTTATTTTTTTTTCAAAATTAAAAAGTTTAGACCAAAGACTGTCAATTTGAGCCAGTGAAATTTTAAATTGTACAGAGATCTAACTATGGAATCTAAATTAATGTCCGTAAAAAAATATTAAAAAAGCAATAATGTTCTTCTAAAATTTAATATATAACAAGAAATACTCAACAATAGTAAGACTTCCTTTCCAAACTCAATTGAAGTAATGTTCGTGAAATAATTTTAAGCTACGAATTTATTCAACGTGCACTTTGAACAACTAAGTATAAAGAAACAAAGAAAGAATCCAGCCAGAAATGAAACTTTTGGCATTACAAGAAATTATTTGCATTCTTTGCATCGAAATAATTTCCGAAATAACATTTATATTTCATATTAAACACTAAATAAGATAGAAGAATTAGCAACTTAAGTGGCAGTGAACTGGTTACCTGCATTGCAGAACCATTGGACCTCCATTGGAACAGACGTGTCCTGGAGTTGAGACCGCGTGTCGGCAAACGCAGTGTCGGACGTCCTCGGGCCCGCTGTAAGATTGCCGGTGTAGGCTGGATGAAGATTGCGAAAAACCGCAATATCTGGCGTGAACTTGAGGAGGCCTACGTCCAATAGTGGACTGCAATAGACTGAACTAACTGACTGAATTTCCTAGGTAGGACACAGCAGGAAGAATTTTGCTCAAAATCTCGAGCAGCGCGACTGGGGAAGTACCTCGAACTTACTGAAGATCACAGCTAACTAGTACTGCTTTCAAGCAGTGTTGTGTTCCCATGGAGAGTAAGATGACCAGAACTCCAGGGGGGAGGGGGGTTGCAGGTAGGGTCGGCAACGCGTTTGCGATGCTTCTAGTGTTGCAGGCGTCTATAGGCTACGGTAATCGCTTACCATCAGATGAGCCGTATGCTTGTTTGCCGAGCTAGTTGTATAAAAAAAGGACCGAAGATTTGTTTCTTTAAACTTAAAAAATATGTAAATTATTTCTTTTTATATCTTTTAAAAATGTCTAAGGTTGTAATTTAAACAATTAAAAACTTTGCAATTAATTTTATTGAGACAGCAGTAGTTTTCTTCTAAATTAGAATATAAATCTGATATTTGGCTGTTATAATATATTACTAATATCTTAATAATAATAATGAATTTATATATATCCCTTTACAATAGGGCAGAAGTTTACTTATTTTTTTCGTTTTCTAAGAGAAAACCAGTTTATTTTAGAAAACTAGATTATTTTGAATAGGCTATAAAGGTTAACATTAATGGAGTCAAATCTCTGGTATTGTAATCTTATATAAAAAATTTTCGTGTCACAATGTTAGTTAAAATACTCCTCCGAAACGGCTGGTCCGATTTTTATGAAATTTTGTGTGCAAATCGGGTAGGTATGAGAATCGGCCAACATCTATTTTTCATACCCCTAAGTTGTAGGGGGGGGGGGGGTTAATAATATATATGGCAAAACAACGTTTGCGGGATCAGCTAATATAATATAAACAAGTATTCCAAGAACTATTTTCGATGCTCAAACTGCGAAGTTTAAATGGGAATAGTTGAAACAATTATGGCTAATGATGTGTTACCAATTAAGACGCATACATTTTCGGTTCAACGGTTTTATAAACTCAAATCACTTCGTATACAAACGTATATCTTTAACGACTGTCGAAATGCTTATTCCAAGCATGATGATTTTTTTTTCACACATTATTTAACTAAATTTCTGTGTAAAGTATTGTATGTACACACATCCAGCGATCCATGTCACTTGGTATTTTATATTCGTATTTATTTTCTTATCTTATTCGTATTAAGTCAAAAGAGAAAGCTCTTGTGGAATAATTAAAGAATGTGTATTGTTCGGTGACTTAATAAATATATATTTTGTGAACTTGACAAGAGTTTTTTATTGAATCTTGGAGACTCTAAATAAATAATTAATCAGCTTACTGACGAGATTTGGAGTTTTATCAAACGCACCATAATATTGTAAAAAATATCATTAGGCTTGTAGTAAAACTTTTATTAATAAAAAAAGTGTGTGTGTACTTATGTACACACGTAAGAAGTTATACTTCATTGTCTAGCTAACTTCACTTTGCTAACTTCTTCTTCGTTGACTAGCTTACTTCAGGATGTCGGTTGTTTTTGTAGCGGCGTGTGCATTGTAAAAATTCACTCTCATAATTTTTCCTTGACACGCCAAAAAATATCTAACTTCAATAATAGGTTGCAATTATGATTATAAAAATAACCATAATTATAATATCTGTAACAGACTACAGAAGTGAAGCTATCGTTGTCTTTAATTAAAAAAAAAAGAAGAAAAAACAGAATACTTACATTGAACAGTAGTATAAAATAAAAACATTGTAACTTAATGGAATCTCCTTATAATAATCACTGTCGTTATATAAAATTGTTATAAATATTATGCTACGTTTAGACACACGAGCGAACAAGTCACCGAATTTATTTTAGCTCGAATAACCTTAGCCCCGTTTATACATTCGCCTTTACTAAGCAAATATTCATTTAACTCGGGTTAAAAAAACGGTCTTGAGAGTATAAAAAAATGTAGAATACAGCGAACACATACGAATAAATTTACTAACATGTTCTCTTTCGTATTTATTCGTCTGTGTTCGGTGAATACCAAAACGTGCCATTAAAAGAATAAGTTCAGGATAATATAAACGATAGTGATTTATTATATCCTTTGTCAGAAACCCGTTTCACCGTAAACACACACCGAACCGTACAGGATCAATCGTTCTCGTCATAACTTCTGACAGCCGAAGATTATTTACGTTGGCGGTTATTTCGTGAAAATGTTTTTGCTAAAAAGCCTCCATGCGTGTCTGCGGTCTATGGTTAATTGCGAAAATTTTCATTAGTATCTTTGTAATTTATAATGTAATACGCATGAAAGCATACCGCTTCAATAAAAGCTAGTAACATTTTCTTTGAATTTTGAACATTGGTTCAGCTCGGCAGACAATGAAATTTAATTTTGGGTATGTTAATATATAGCTCATATATTGGTTAAGGTTGTAACTACGTTATTATGTTACAATTGCAATGTAAAGGAATGAGCAAATTCCACGTGACCTGTTTACAAGCGTAGTACAAGTTTTAGTGCAGTGTAAGTTTCACCGTTACTAATAGTTCTATCATTTTATAAGCGATTTTTTTAATTTTGTTTATCAATTAAAATTAGTAACGACCAAAATCCGAATGTAGTTACATCAACAACTAATACATTGTAGGTAGACAAAAAAATAATAGTAAAAATTATTCAAAAAGTTGTCATCAAATCTCAATCAAATTCAAATGAGACTACAATAAAATTATCAGCTTTCGATTAAAACAAGAATGATTAAAATCAGTAAATGCAGCAAAAAATTTTGAGGTAATATATATAGAAAAAAAAGCAATCGAATTGAGAACCTCCTTCTTTTTCGGAGGTCAGTTGAAAACATCTAATATTTATTGTAACTAATGTGGTAGAATAGACATTCTACCTCACCTCAATTTCGTATAATAAGAGGAGAATCTTCTCTAAGGCAATGACGTATTAACATGCTCATTTAGTCCAGTTTCTTTTGTACCTATATAATATATGGATAAGAGATAAAGATTACATAACAAAAAAAATTGAATATTAAACCTATTTTGGAACACGAAAATTTTCTCGGTTATCGTTGAAATAAACGGAAGTGAAATTAAACAGATTTTAGAAGTAGTAAAAATAACGTATAAAAAGGTTAATGCAGCCATCGCGCGTCATGATTTTATGCTCTTTCAAACTTTTTCAATAAAAACTGTTTCTATAAAAACGACTTTTACTTAAAGCAACGAAAGTGTTAATTTAGTTCTGAAACAAGTCAAGTTACTGAAATGTTAGATTTTATGAGATTGAACATTTGATTTATGTTTCTCGTATTCCGTTATTCTTAATTCGTGTATTCTCTAATAATAAAAAAATCTTTTGCTTCTTAAGTTAAGTCAATTAAAAACAATCTGTTTTCAATACAAATTTTCACATCTCTTAAGCGTTACTTGCCTGAAAAGAAAACTGAACAAGCGACTGCTAAGAATGGAATGAGAGAGCTAGTTTTCGGCTCTCTGACAAATCGTCCAAAACTCAACTTCAGTGACTATTTCACAACTATTCTCAGTAAGAATGAAGAAGCAACAAAGACAACTATTCTAAGTAAGACCTGTATTCAATCACCTACAACTTTACTTACTAACAAGCGTTCTAGTCGATAGCAAACTTCTTAGCTGCCCTAGTATTATAACAAAATCTAAAGAAGTATTCCTAGACATTTATATACATTTCATTAATGTATATAATTGTGTTCTATTGATATGTACATATATTTAATAGTGCAGTGGTCACCGCATTTGGCTTCGATTAGCGAGCGATTCTCGCGTATCTAAATATTTGTACAGGTGTTACACTAGCCTAACCCCACGGTATCAGTGTGCCTCCGACTTAACTTCATACGAAGAAAATTAAACAATATATTTGAATATAAGAAACCCAGGTGTGCCCACAGCCTTATTTTCTCTGTACGGCACACGTGCAAGATTTCAACATCATTTCGGACGAAGATGGCAAGCAACGGAAAGCGACCACCGCAGAGACCACCGCAGCGACGGCCCCACCGTGGAAACCTTTCTTCAACTTCGTTTTATTAAATCATTCTTTTACTTAACATCAGTAGGGAATCACCTCTCTTTAGTTATAAGTTTAATTGTAATTTAAATTAATAAATTATTATAAGTAAATTGCTTTTTTTTGGCATCTGCGGCTGCAACAATCGTAACTCAGGCCGCTCTGTGTGTTTGTCGCAATCTGAATGTTTATTTATTGATGTAGTCCTTTATTAAGGTATTTTGTTTAATTTTATGTATAACTAGCAACCCGCCCCGGCTTCGCACGGTTGCAAAAACTACTAGTATTCCTCTACTATATTATGCATGTATTATACATAAAAACCTTTCTCTTTAATCACTCTATCTATTTAAAAAAACCGTATCAAAATCCGTTGCGTAGTTTTAAAGATTTAAGCATACATAGGGACAGAGAAAGCGACTTTGTTTTGAAGTGACAACGAATATTTCTTTATTATTTTACACTACAGTTTTAAAATATCTCGATTCGTTTAATTATTAGTTAAATATGATAGGTATGTCGAAGTCGTCATAGGAAACTCATAGGTGTTTTTCGTAGATAAAATTATACTGGATTCATTTAGTTCAATCTTACAAAACTAAAATATTTTTATCTCTACTTAGTTTGCTTTATACGGAAAATTATCGCAACTTAAATAATAAGAATAATAATGTATTACGTAGTTATAAATTATAAATATCCATTTAACTTCTATTAAATGACCGACGCATTTAGTCACATTAAGTTTTCACTTTTAAGCTTTTACCGTTCCTCTATATGCAAGAAACACTTTGCCCAGCAGAGGGTCATTTTAGACTGTTCCAGTACATTACGCTTAAATAAAGTAAAAAGAATGATTTAAAAGTTGTAAAGCGCTCAGGTTTAGTGCTATGAAAAATTTCGCGCACTGCGCACCTCCGTAGTTTATAGTTACGACGATTTTATTGTTGCAAAACTGTTGTACGTTTTACAATCGTTTTTAATGAAATTTCATTTAACGTGTGTTTTTTAAATATTACTTGGGAAGGTAATTCTATCTGATATAGAGTAAATTTGCGATAGATCTATCGCGAAATTCAGATACAATTTTTTTTTGATATGAAACGAAACTTTTATCCAGACTTTCATATAACCAGTCAGCTATATGTTATCTGTTAGTCCCCTTATTTATAATATGTACAGTAATATTAACACACATCAGTCGAGTACCTTCAATCTATACATTTATAATATAGGGTTATATGACCCTAATGACTCTCAATCAATGACAGCTGTCATAATAATTCTACCTGTCACAAGATAATTCGTAACCGACATATCACAGATCGTGGGATGAATTAATTTACTTATTGACGCGTACTGGAGTCAGAGCCAACGCGCACTGAGGCAAATTTACGACGCAGATTTATATTTGTATCAGAAAAAAAATAGCTTCAACTATACTGTTATAACTTTTGAAATGTAATATTACTAAAGATTTTATTATTGTTTAAAACTAGCTAGCTCAATAGACGCTCTGCCTTTTGAACTTTCAAATGCGTAAAGTTTAAATAGTCATACACTCTTTATAATTATATATTTTTTTCTAATTTTTCATATCGTAAAGTATACTATGTAGTAAAAACCTTCAACAGAATAAACTTTAAAAAGGTCGAATCGGTCCAGTTATCGTCCTCCCGTGTCCATAGTTGCTGTAAATTATCCGAAAAGTCGGGCATCTAAAAATCTTAATAAACCGCGATGAAATCCGAAAAAGTTGTTTGATTATAATGAGTGAAATTCGTGTAAACATTAAAAAACAAAATGCGGTCCAACTATTCTCGAGTTTTGCGCTTAGCAACATATTTAATAATTCGTTTTTCTTCAAGCGTTTCGTCCGTCTGATCGTAACCGGTATCTGTAGTCTATGGGCAGCAACAATACCAGTAATATCTCAAGCGCCTTCCCAATCCTATCATTTTTTCAGGAGTTTTTGAGCAAAGTATTTCTCATCACCGGAACACGATACCATTTTAAAGCAGTATTATTGAGCTTAGATCTTCTCGAACTTTTGAGGAACTTCCCCAGTCGGGCTGCTCCAGATTATAAATAAAATATCCTCCTCAGTGCCTTATCGTAAAGTTATCGTAAATCGCGAAAAATATAATATCAATTTATATTTATGGAGCCATAGTCTTTAAAGAAGAAGAAGATATCAATTTCTAGCAAACGTGAACTATATCGAGGTGAATTTAAAATTTCTTGTATGCATTTTTCAAAGTCCAAAGGGTATAGAATTTTATTTATATCTCTAAACTCAATAATTAAATAATAAATAAACGCTTCACACTCAGCGGCTCGCAGTTGGATATTCTGCTGTGTCTGGGATCCAGAAACACACAATATATGACCAATATAAATGTTTGTCACGTGCGGGGATCGAATCCGCCGCGACCGTTAGCGCAACATTCAATGCTGTAACCGCTGCTCCAACACGTCTATAATGACCTTACGACAATGATTGCGAATGAAACTTGCCGAATTAATTTTTAAATAGCTTTATATAAGCTTAATATATTTAAGTAAATGACTAAACCCATCTCATTCTATTTGTATCTATCTATAATAAGCTCGCTGATCCAGCGAACTTCATACTGCAACGATTTTTTTGTATTTTTTTTTATTAAGCCGTTAGACTACATAACGCGTTACATCGACAAAACAAATAAAAAATGTGATTCAAACCTCACATAGTAAACCTTGTCAACCGATTATTGGTATACGTTTGAAATACACTAGAGCCCCTGGAATAAAAAAATCATGTAGAAAACGAAGAGCAAATCAAAATAAAACACGATCAAGTTTCAAAAACACGCGGGTTCGTGTTCTCTTTTTGCATCCCTTTGGCTTTTTCGATAGCTTTTAATTCGTATGACACCGTACACAGCCCGAACCTAACACATAACTTTCATAAAAAGTTTTTTCATGTAATGAAATTGTAAAAGATGTATGTCTGTAATAAACAAGAGTGTTATTAAGAAAAAAAAATTATTAAGATATTTTTAATTATAATAACAGCCAAAATATATTTTTTTTTTTTAGAATGTGTTTCCGCCTGTTTGTTTTTTTTTTTCACGCTAAAATTGCATGAAAAAGAAAACGATGTTAACTGGCATAATTCCAGAGCTCTGCCTTAAAATCTGGTGTAGATTTAATCTTAATACAACTTGGAGAAGTTAAATAGTTATTCAAAATACAATAAACAATTATAGTTAAGTCATAACGATTGGGGATAGTATCGGCAACGCACTTGCGATCCTTCTGGTGTCGCAGGCGTCTATTAAGCTAATGTAATCACTTACCATCAGGTGAGCCGTACGCTTGTTTGCCGACCTAGTTATATAAAAAAAAATAACTAAGCATCCTTAATATTAGATAGAATTAAAACAAATATGAAACTATATATTAAGAAGACGAAGAAAGCCACAATAAGACGCGATCAAATTATACAAGTGTACGTGACACCCATTAAGACTATGTCACCTAAGTAGCTAATTTGATATGTTTTAGACTACATCGCTGGTGCACTCGCGGTAAGCTTGAGACATGCTCTTTTGTACGCTCGGCTGGCTAAATGAGCTCTCTCTTCACTGCTCCAGTCTTGTTTGTATATCGTTTCAACTTCGGTCATGATATTAGTTTAGATTTTTATTTATATATCTAAATAGTAATTTTGTGGTTGAAAAATTTACCCTTATAAGAAATTGAAATTCTAATTTCGCTCAATGAGATTTTAACAGTACAAATGTAAGCTCAATCACAATGACATTTAAGAATCAGTAACACCACTGCTAGAGGGATGTAGGTAGTATTTTAAAATGTATATTCTCGTAGTACTTGTAGTGTTCCACTAACCGTCAAATATTTGTAATAGCATATTATAACTTCATTAAAAAAAATCTTTTGATAATTTAGTAAATATTTTTTATCCTTCAAACAAAATGCTCTTTGCAGCAATAAGTGCCAGACTTTTAAAATGGTATTATATTTTTTTTTTTCACTAAATAAATATATAAACAAATTTACACTCGTGTCTTTTTAGAATACTTTTTGAAGACAGTACATGCAACATTTAGGTGTTTTTATTTCATATTTGAAA
This sequence comes from Melitaea cinxia, assembly GCF_905220565.1. Classification (NCBI taxonomy): domain Eukaryota; kingdom Metazoa; phylum Arthropoda; class Insecta; order Lepidoptera; family Nymphalidae; genus Melitaea; species Melitaea cinxia. The sequence continues at coordinate 4,269,020 of NC_059409.1, read as the reverse complement.
CCTATGATATGGAAATATGATTCTTCTTCATCTTCTTTAGAGACTATAGCTACATCACTTTCCGTCAATGATTTTGCCAATGACAAGAGCTAAAAGTGAATTATAAAAGTCCAGAGACATAATCCGGCTTTGACAGTACGTTAAGCCGCGGCTTATTTTTTTTTAATTTATTATTTAAACTCATTTTACATAAAAAATTACGATAATACTGTTACGTGTTAGGGTTCGAAGGATTTGGAGAGAAAGACCTGCTGACTCTTTTCAAGACTTTATTCACAAGCACTAGGTCCAACACAAAGCACTAGGTTCAAACACTAAGCACTAACAATGTCCTAAGTCGTAGCCAATGTCGTAGGTTTCACTGGTCTCTTGATCACTAGTTTTCACTTTGAAGTCGCCTCGAAGATCGCTCAAACTGAACTGCCCTCGCTCGCCTACCTGCGGCTATTCATATCGGCCGACACGAGGCCCAGACCATTCTGGAAAGTTCACGCATGTACCCGGTTTTCGAGACTATACTTCTATATAGTTCCACAGTAGTTCCTCTAACGCCATCTAGTATTGAGTAGAGAGTTTCATGCTATCGCTGTCTTTGTGTGGTTTCAATGGTTGCCGCTAGATGGCGCTAGTTTCGTTGTGTGTTCGTAACACTACTCCCCTCTTAGAGATGCTCGTCCCGAGCATCGTTGTTACTGCCATGGTAACGCGCCAGACGGTCTATGTGTACCACTTTGAATATCCCTCTTGGTTGCTTTTGAATCCTGTAAGTCACATCATTCAGTCGGGTAACCACTTTGTATGGACCCTCCCACTTGGTCTGCAACTTTGGAGATTTCCCTTTCCGGCGGGTCGGGTTATGCAGCCACACCAGCGACCTTTCCTTGAAGCCGCTCGTGTTCGATTTCCGGTCGTATCTGGTTTTCATGTTCTCACTTGACTGTAACCCATTTTCCCGAATCAAGGTGTGTATATAGCGCATTTTTTCCCTTAAATCGCTGACATAGTCTTGTACGGTATTTGGTCCCTCCGATGCCCCTCCAGTCAATAGGTCTACTGGTATTCGTAATTCTCTACCGTAATTGACATACGCCGGGGTAGCTTTTATGCTCTCATGCTCGGCGGTTCGGTACGACAGAAGGAAGAGTGGTATATACTTGTCACAATCCTTTTATTTGTCGTCTACCAATTTCGCCAAATGCGTCTCAAGGGTTTGGTTAAATCTCTCAACCATTCCATCAGACTGTGGATGGTACGCGGTGGTCCTCGTCTTATGCATACCCAAAATTCTGCACGCTTCTTGGAATACTTGCGATTCGAAGTTCCTGCCCTGATCAAAATGGATTTCTAGAGGCACACCAAAGCGACATATCACTTCTTCGACTAACTTAGAAGCGACTGTTGTAGCTTCTTGGTTTGGTATGGCGAACACTTCGGGCCATTTGGTGAAGTAGTCCATGACGACCATAAAATACTTGTTTCCCGATTCCGTTACAGGAAATGGCCCCGCTACATCAACTGCAATTCCTTCCCACGGTGCACCGACGTTATACAACCGCAGGTTCCCACGGCTCCTGGTCTGTGGTCCTTTTACAGCAGGGCAAGTAGTACATTTGCGGCACCAATCCTGTACATCATCTCGACAATGCAACCAGTAAAATCGTTCTCGCACTTTTGTTAACGTCCTCTTGACACCTAGATGACCTCCTGATACGCCATCGTGTATTTCACGGAGAACATCTGGTACTCTCGTTCTTGGGACAATTATCTGAAGGCGGAACTCTCTGCCGTTAGTCTTCTCCCATTTCCGGTAGAGTATTCCGTTTTGAAGTATCAGACTGTCTCATTGAGCCCAGTACGCCTTAGTGACAGCGCCAGTGGGTGCAACCTCACTCCAGATTGGTTTTACGTCACTCCGTTTCTTCCATGTGACGATGTGCCGAAGGTCGTCATCTCTTTCTTGAGCTTCCCTCATAGCATCATTCTCCCAGATACCCAAAGGACTTGTTCTTGTTAGCTTTAATGTTACTTCATTAGATTCTTGCTTAACACAATGTTTGCAGTCTTCCGAACACGGCCTTCGTGAGAGTGCGTCGGCATTCCCATGCATTTTTTCACTGCGGTGATCCGCTTTGAAGTCGTACTCCTGAAGCTGCTCAATCCATCGAGCTACTTAACCTTCTGGGTTCTTGAATTGCAGTAGCCACTTCAAGGCTGCGTGATCAGTTCGCAGTAAAAACTGTCTGCCGATGAGATTTTTGTTGAAATGTTGTAGCGTCTTTACAACAGCCAAGAGTTCTCTTCTTGTCACACAGTAGTTTCTCTCTGGCTTGGATAAAGATTTGCTGAAATATGCAATAACAACTTCTCTTTCACCCTGTTTTTGAGATAACACTCCTCCAATGGCCGTGTTGCTTGCATCCGTGTCGACTATAAACCGGCCTTCGGTTTGTGGATATCCCAGGATTGGTGTTTCACACAGATGTTTTTTCAGTTTCTGAAAAGAATCTTCACAAGTCCCATCCCAACTAAATTGTCGTTTATCTTCTGTCAACCGATGTAATGGCTTGGCTATCTCTGAGAATCCCTTAACAAAACGCCTGTAGTATGAGCATAGACCGAGGAATGCCCGCACTTCGGTTTTGTCCTTAGGGGTAGGCCACTTTTGGACTGCTTCCAGTTTCTCCGGGTCTGTCTGGATTCCATCACTGGAGATAACATGGCCGAGATAACTGACCTTATTCCTGAATAACCGACACTTTTTTGGGTTCAACTTTAATTTGGCTCCCTACTATTTTAGCGAAAACTCGCTCCAAGTTTTACAAATGGTCCTCGAAGTCACGGCCGACAATGATGACGTCATCTATGTAGACTAAGCAAGCCTCTCCAACTAAGCCTGCCAGTACACACTCCATGAGTCGCTCGAATGTGGCAGGTGCGTTGCACAATCCGAAGGGCATGACTTTAAATTGCCATAAACCTTTACCGGTTGAGAAAGCTGTCTTCTCCTTGTCTTTTGGATGAATTTCCACCTGCGAGTATCCAGATTTTAGATCTAGGGTTGAGAACCATTTCATGCCACTCAAGGTATCCAAAGTGTCGTCGATTCGAGGTAACGGGTAACTGTCCCTCTTAGAGACATCATTGAGACGCCTATAGTCCACACAAAATCTCGTGCTACCATCTTTCTTTTTCACTAATACAACAGGTGAGCACCACGGACTTGCAGACGGTTCAATAATCTTATTCCTTCGCATGTCCTCCAAAAGGCCTTCAACTTCTTTTTCCTTTGCAATTGTTATCCGTCTTGCTCGTTGACGAATTGGTCTCTCGTTTCCGGTATCTATCCTGTGCTGGACCACCGACGTTCTTCCAAGGTCCCCTTCGTGACTGGAGAAGATATTCGCGTAGCGCTGTAAAAACTTCTTGGCTTTCATGCTCTGCGAATAAGTAAGATTACTCTTGCAATCATCGAGTAGCTCAGTCACTAAACCGTAGTTGATGCTCTTTGCCGAGTCTGCGCCTGTCATTGAACTACACTTTTTCATCCAGACAACTTCTTCGCACTTTCCAATGACGTCACCTTTGTTCAAGCAGATCTCGCGATCATCAAGATTCAAAACCTTGACCACTGCGTTACTGCTTCCACTAACAAGGGTTCTCGCCGTCATCAGTTTTTGCGCCGATGTCTTGGTAGGTGTACCTTCGATCAGCACGCATCTGTTTGATTTTTTCTTTCCAGCTGGCGGTAGTTTCGCCAACACCCGAGCTTCCGATCTTCCAGGTATAATGACTTTCTTTACACATGCGACACTTGGTCCTTGCGCCACTCCAGTACTTCCATTAGACATCGCGGCTCCTGTGGTTTCAAGGCGCACTACTTTCTTCTGTAATTCAGTGAGGCCGGTTTTCACATTTTCAACATCCAATCCTAACCCGGTAACTCGTTCTTCCACTACGTCGACATCTTTTCGAAGCTTAGTCACCGCGTCACTAACATCTTTTACAGCCCAAAGCGCTTTTTGTTGGAGCTCTTTTTGTTGCTCTTGTAATTCTTGCAATTTTAAACTTGTTTGCTCCTGTAATTCTTGCAAAGCACCACGAATTTCAGCCTTTTGTTGTTCTTGTGATTCTTGCAATTTGAAACTTGTTTGCTCTTGCGATTCCTGCAAAGCACGAATTTCAGCCCTTTGCAGCTCCATTAATTTAATTAAACTTCCTAATTGAAGAGTCACTTGAGAGTCTGTAGAAGCTACGGTGTCGCTGGTGGGCGTGGTAAGGTGGGCGGATCCAGTGGGCGGGGCTTGAGACAAAGTGGGCGGGGCCTGAGCCCAAGTGGGCAAGGCCTGCCTCTGAGTGGGCGGGCCTGAGCCCGAGTGGGCAGGGTTGAGTCCGAGTAGGCGGGGCCAGAGGGGCGTGGTCAGTGGGCTGTGCTTGGTCCACGGTGGGCGGAGCTTGGTCCCCAGTAGGTGTGGCCTCCGCAGCTCGTTGTGCCCTGGTCCTGACGCCCTTGAAGTCCTTGAAGTCTTCTCTCGGAGTCAATGGCATCTCCAAATCCCACTTCTGACACCAATTGTTACGTGTTAGGGTTCGAAGGATTTGGAGAGAAAGACCTGCTGACTCTTTTCAAGACTTTATTCACAAGCACTAGGTCCAACACAAAGCACTAGGTTCAAACACTAAGCACTAACAATGTCCTAAGTCGTAGCCAATGTCGTAGGTTTCACTGGTACCACTCTTGATCACTAGTTTTCACTTTGAAGTCGCCTCGAAGATCGCTCAAACTGAACTGCCCTCGCTCGCCTACCTGCGGCTATTTATATCGGCCGACACGAGGCCCAGACCATTCTGGAAAGTTCGCGCATGTACCCGGTTTTCGAGACTATACTTCTATATAGTTCCACAGTAGTTCCTCTAACGCCATCTAGTATTGAGTAGAGAGTTTCATGCTATCGCTGTCTTTGTGTGGTTTCAATGGTTGCCGCTAGATGGCGCTGGTTTCGTTGTGTGATCGTAACAATACACTACAATTGTTGTGTATTAATTTTATGGTGAATTTTATGCTGTATGTCCATATTAAAAAAGTTTTCTTTTAATACGTTATATTGAAATTTATATTCTACGGTAACACATTGTAATGTTTAAAAAGCTTATTGTCATCATTTTTATATTGTTATTTTATTTTAGGAATTACGATTATTGAAGTGATAATTCAATTTCACTCTTTAGCCAATTATAGTTTTATAACATTGATTTAAATAAACTTAGCTAAGACAACACAAAAAGAATTTGGCATAGCACGTGTTATCTCTTGACAACACACGAATGCCAACGAACCGGAAATATAATTGTTAATTTTCAAAACGGCAGATGTCATATTTATCATTTCCGTCCATACTTCAAGTTTTGTACACGTCGTTTGTTTTTCTTTCTTCCTTTATCCTATTACTGACGCGTCAGAAGAGATTTATACTAATAAATTTTTACCACTAATATTAAAGCGTGATACTATTATTGGATGATGAAGAAATATTTGAATTCATTTATCTGAATAGTTGTTTTTAAATTATTTGTGTATGTGTATATATTATGAATCTAATTTTCATATTAATCGTCACAATAATTTATACGAATATCACGTTAAATGCGTAAATATATTTATGTACAACATTATCTTGTATTGGAAAAGCTAATGTACCCTTCAGGCGAGGGCTGAGAGATTAGATGCTGTAGCCATTTTTATTCCAAGACAGTTCGTATTCTCGAATCAAACGCCTCCAACCTTAGCAATTAGTTTATCTATATATATAGAAATGAATGTTTGTCTGTATATCCTTTATAGAATGGCAAAATATGCATTCGATCATGTCATAATCTTCAGCGAAGTGTTGTGCATGAGCCTACAAAGGTTTCTGTGTTGGTGACAGAAAAAAAGCGTACCCACGCGCTACAACTAGTTTTATATAAAATATATTCAAATTAAGTAAGTTGTTCTCGACTATTATTTTTTTACAAGAAATAAAATAAATTGAATTTAAGATGTTTAATACAAATTGTGTTCAAGCTTATAACTGGTCATGTTCACACTGAAATCACAAACAACTATTCCAGTTTAGAATTAATAATTAACCTTTTAATCAAAACGTATAAATTTATATAACACGAAGATAGAGCGCAAACAGCTGGGTATTTTGGTACCATATGTGTGCGCAAAAAAAAGGTTTTAAATTTATAGAACTTCCTTAATGAAAGAATATTGATAATGGAAATCGAGTTTAGTTGATGAATCAAGTCAAAAGTCAAGAATTTTCTTTAATTGTTTTAATCAAAAGACAATAATAAGTTCATATTTAGAGAATTGAATAATTCAAATTCTAATTGTGCAGTGAGTTATACGTTTAAGTTACTAATTTAGCATTGATTTTCGCAATTACAAAAGAATGTATAAAGAATCACTAAAAAAATTCTATCGAAATGTGAATGAAATTAGTACATAAAATCATTAAAATTTCAAATTTATGATAACATTAAAATGAGTGCTAATACAAATTAATATAAAGCGACGAGTAAATAATAAAGCAAGGGGAAAGTGTATACAGTCGCCATTATAAATACTAATATATCACATGTTCCGAGTCAAGTATATACTGGTGACGTGCACGTAGCTATCGCACGGCTGAGATAAATGAGCCACTGTGACGCGGAGCTGCCTTCGAGATAGTGGACATCTTAGATAGGCACGACCTTTAGAAATGCCATCGAAGACTGACACTACAAAAATACATTTTTTTAAGAAGTCTATATGAAACCTGTTACTTGATGGTAAAAGAAAATGTATATTACACCACGAATTTAAATTTATTTAACGTTCTGGGGAACGGGATAAACTGGCTTTGAGCATACTAGGAAACATCCTGCTCAAAATCTGGAGCAGCCCGACTGGGGACTTACGTCGACCTTACAGAAGATAAAAGCTAAATAATACTGCTTACAAGCAGTGGTATGTTCCTGTGATGATCAAGGTGACCAGAACTCCTGCGGGGATTGGGGGTAGGCTGGGCAGCGCCCTTGCGATGCTTCTAGTATTGCATGCGTCTATAGGCTACTGTAATCGCTTACCATCAGGTTAGCTGTACTTTTGTTTGCCGACCTAGTCATATAAAAAAATGCTTGAAATCTCAAACATAAGATTAGGAACAAAAAATCCGCGAAAGAACCAAAATAACTGCTGTATATAAAATAAAATACTTTTTAAAATTCATTCCTTTTGCTAGAAAAATTTACTAATCATAAAGAAAAAAGTCCAAGGTATTTCGGTAACATTATTTTAAAAAAATATCAATATAATTTTAGAATCAGATTTTCCAAATATGACTTGTTCTGAGTATTGATTCTTTTTATATAAATTTTTGATGATTCGCTGCATTAACACATTATGGTTTAACAATTCACATTTCAGATCAAATACAGAATTTATTATTTAAGTGGATTACCTCAAAGACTTTAGATAACGATAACCTTTAAGATAACCTTTGATATAAATTCTTTACCCGTGTTAACTATGTGTTCTTTGTTAAGTATAAAATGAACTATACACCTAAAAATAAAAAAAAGTGAACCATCATTATGTTTAATGAATGGGTTAAAGGTTTATATCTAAAAGGATATTCAAATTTTGTCTTATAAAAAATGAAAGATATCTTTCAATATTAGAATTTGTAAATTTTTTGTCATTAAATAGATGCATCGTATGCGAATAATTTTTACCGTATAATATACTATTTCTAAGTTACACACTTTCTAATCTCATCATTCCAGCCTATTGCAGTCCACTGCAGGACATAGGCCTCCACAAGTTCGCGCCAAAAATGCGTGAACTGATGTGTGTTGCCCATAGTTACCACTCTGGGCAGGCGGGTTGGTGACCGCAGGGCTGGCTTTGTCGCACCGAAGACGCTGCTGCCCGTCTTCGGCCTGTGTATTTCAAAGCCAGCTGTTGGATGGTTATCCCACCACCGGTCGGCTTTTTAAGTTCCAAGGTGGTAGCGGAACTGTGTTATCCCTTAGTCGCCTCTTACGACACCCACGGGAAGAGAGGGGCTGGCTATATTCTTTAGTGTCATAGCCACACAGCACTATTTTTGACTTAAGTGTAACTTTAATTGTAACTTTCTAATCTACATGCATACAAATTTTATAAAGCTAAAGAGTTTATTTGTTTGTTTGTTTGAATCTCAGATTACATGTTCGAATCGGGAAAATATTTTTGTGTTGGCGAGGAAAGCTATATAATTTTTTGCTCAAATTAAATCTGGTGACATCGCGGGACACGGCTAGTAAATAATAAAACAGATGTAATTTAGGCATAAGTTAGGTTTACAGCTGAACTGAAACTAGGATATGTGGTTTAATTTTTTTATCTCGCTTTTATCTGTATTGCATTCTAAGCTGCACTTAAAAATTTACGGTTGATTTATTTATAAAAAGAATATATAGAATAATACTTTTTGACTTAAGTGTATTTGCATGTTAACTGTCCATTTAATTTTAAAAGACAGATGGCTGAAAGGTTTTTAATTTAAATTGCTAATTACATTAATTTCATAACCAAATAAGCTTTTAATTTTGGAAGAAGTTAACATTAAGCTCATCAAGAGAAATTGCCCTTTTTGTTGGTTTCTGATCCAAGGATTCAGAATCAAGCCTTTAATATCTGATATCATACATCTAAAACATATAAATTTATTCACTCTATGTTATTGTTTACATTAATTATATCGATAAATACTCTTTTGATGTAAACTTAAAATAACACAAAAATATTTACTTTTTATTTGATTTTTAATTAACTAACGAGAATTAATTAACTTAACGCGAGATTCGCGACTAAACATCAACAAAGAGTTTAAAGATGCACCGTACACCGAACACAAATTAAATATTAAAGAAATACCCTTAAAAGTTAAAAAGAAACTACTCGTTAAAATGTAATAATTATTTTTGCTGGCAAACGAAAAAACCGACTTCAATTACATCGAAAAGTAATATAACGAAAGTAGAAGAAAAAAATTAACAAACGCACTAGTCGTCACTGCGATTTTCGAGAGTTTCCCTCAATTTATCTGGGATTCCATCATCAGATCCTGGTTTCCTTATCATGGTACTACCCTTGGGATATCTTCTTTCCAACAAAAAAGAATCATTTCAATCAATTTATCAAAATCGGTTCATAAACGACGAAGTTATCCCCGAACGTACATAAAAAAATATACGGTCGGATTGAGTTTTTTGAAGTCGGCAAAAAATATTGTTTGTTTGTAAATCTTTTATTCGCAAAAATCTTTGGATATTTTATTATATATTCTAAAATTAATCCGCTTTTAAAAGATAACTTTCAGTGAAATCTCACTTCGAAAAATAATTATTAAATTGAAAAAATATTTATAATACGCAAGGTTCACGTTACTTCTATCATATTCTCTGTTCTCACGTAGAAACATCTTTGATAAACGCTCTCAGAGATGGGATAAATAAACAATATTAACTCGAATGAGGATTACATGTGAAAATGTATGTTTGTTATTTAAACTTCCTTTTCACTTCACAGCTAAAATTTATGCATGGGCTTTATCGGCTTACATTTATATTTTCTAGTGGAAATCGAAACAGCGCCTAACAACTATTATAGTAGATATTAAACTAAGTCATGAACATTTTTCTTCCCGCATCTCATTTTATCGAATAATTTACCTGCTACGTTATAAACAGTAAAATAAATCTGTGATTGTATTTATTTATACTGATATATAAGTTTGGTAAACTATTTAAAAAAATCTAGACAGCTTTGAAAATTTTCATTTACTTGTAAAACTTTACAAAATACTAAAAAATTGTAACTATACACTTCCTTACAACCATTTCTATAATCTTTGGGTAAATAAAAAAAATCCATAATTTTATCAGTCAGAACTAAATTTCGTCATACCTTAATTTCGAATAGTTTAAAATAAAGAATGTTTCCAATTTGCATTTTAACCGTCTTCAAAAAAAGAGGAGGTTACTCAATTCGACCGTATACATATATATATATATTATGTATGTTCGGGGATAACTTCGTCTTTTATGAACCTATTTTGATAATTAGTTTTTTGTTGAAAAGGAGATATCCCAAGTGTGGTACCATGATAAGGAAACTAGGATTTGATGATGGAATCCCAGAAAAATCGAAGGGAAGTCTCGAATATTTTCGCCTACTTACGTTGTATTACTTGTAATTGAAGTACAAGTACGACTTCAATAGTCGATTTTTTTCAGTATATTTAAAGAAACATAAACAGTCTATAAAATTTCACAGCTGAATTTTATCAAGGCCCTCAAATTCGATTTTACTACATATTACTGAATATACAAAAAATTTCGACCGAAAACCCTAATTTCGCTTAGAGTAATCCCAACCCTTAAACTTTCCTTACATTTTCCCAAATAGCAAAGAAATAGCGAAGTTAAATTAAGGCATACCGCTTGAAATTTTCTCACTTTATTTTAAACTACAGTTTCCCTCGCGGTTTTACCTTTTATTATGTTGATATACAAACATGAAGTTTATTTAACATTAAGTGTGCCTTAAAACAAACTTTAGAGTACGGGTAAGTTTACAGCAAGAGCAGTGTCTTCTTGTCGCACAAAAACAAGTTCACGGGACAGCAACAGAGGTAGAGCACAGCAGGAAATTTCCTGCTCAAAATATGGAGCAACCTGACTGGGGTAATACCTCGACCTTATAATTCTATAATCACAACTAAATAATACTATTTTCAAGCAGTGTTGTGTGCTTGCTGGTAAGTAAGGTGACAAAAGCTCCTGGGGGGAATATGAGATAGGGTCGGCAATGCGTTTGCGATGCTTCTGGTGTTGCAGACGTAAATAAACTATGGTGATTGCTTACCATCCGAAGAGGCGTACGCTTGTTTGCCGACCTAGTTGTATAAAAAAAAAGCATATCGCAATGTAGACGAAGAAAATCACGCGAAAATGTAAGTATTAATTTTCATAAACAGTATATCTTCAATTCAAGGTTAATTGTTTATCGAGCTATAAAAACGGTTGGTTTTTATGTACCTACAATTTAGTTAAGGGCACGGTCAGATTAATCGAAGTTGATCTTGGTTATCGCTTTGTAGTCCTTCTTTAATGTTTCCCAAAGGATGCTGTTTATTGCTCACCGTTTTATTGCCTCTAAGTCACTTCGATCCTTCGTTTTCTGAATTTTATTTTGAATTAAAGCAAGATCGCAATTAAAACGGTGAATTTAATTCTTATTTTAACGTTTTATTTTCTTTGAATAGTATCTATTTACTACGTAACTGTCTTGTTAGTATGTCTATAAAAGGTTTTATGCTTTAGGGATATTTGATCAATAAGTGTAGTAGAAATACGAAACAAATATTTTTGCATATATCCGGAGATTGGGCTACACGATAAAAAGGAATATTAAGATCAAAATTTACCTAACAACATACAAAAACTTTAATGTGTGATAAATGATCACAATGAAGATTTTAAGACAAAAAGTAATGACACTTAAAAATAATACTATGTCCTTCATTATACCTGTTACTTTTTTAACTAATGTAGAATACAATTTATTACTCACTATACTTTTAGTTACTATATTTAATATACGAAAATATTATTAAAAATATTATTTGAAGAAAAAAAAAACAGAAACACAATGCGACCCCAACGAATATTTTATTACAGAATTACTAGCTCTAGGGTAAAACGCGACCGCCAAGGGTCATCAAATTTGCTCCCGTTTCATGTAAAGAAGAAAAACACTATTCAGAGAATGAGCAATATTATGTGACGATATAAACGACTATTACGGTTTGAAGTTTTTTTTCGACAAAAAAATGTATTATCTTTCATTATTTACTTGATAAATGGCTTTTCGAATCCATCATTTCAACGTTTTGATGATATGACATGTCATATTTAATACAATTCGTTTAAGTTAGAAACTAATTCTGAAATAATCTCTCTAATATTATCGTCTAGGATAGTTTTTTGACGGTATTAATCGCATCAAGGAAAAAAGGAGGTAAGTAAGAAAAAGATAAAAGAAGTGGAAGAGAAAATAAAACTACCATCCCCCACTGTATGTGATCATTCACAATAATTAGGAAACGTATTTAAACGGAACTTCAAGTTGAAATACTCCGGAATTCTTATAATGCGATTCTTGTGGCCATTTCTGAGGACTTTACGAGTCCTGTGCTTCATTATTGTTTGTGAAATAGTGTTGTCTTTTTTGTCAATATTAAATTATGTTCACCAGTTATAATGAAATAACTTTTTCGAATTCTGTCGCGGTTTATTAAGTTTTTTTAGATGCCCAACGCTTCGGATACTTTACAGCAACTTATATTTTTAGATAACCTCCCGTTACCGTGTCGGACATCTAAGAAAATTAATAAACCTCGATAAAATCTGAAAAAGTTGTTCCATCGTAATGAATGAAATTCGCGTAAACATTAGAAAACAGACAACAACAACCGAAACAGACGCCGCGTTGGCGCAACGGTTACAACAATGGATTGTACCTATTGCGTTGGCGAAAAACATTTGCATTGGCCATACATGTGTTTGCTGTGGTCTGGGAGTTTGTGCAGTCCTTGTGGATCTCCCCACCGTGCCTCGGAGAGCACGTTAAGCCGTCGTTCCCGGTTGTTATCAAGTACACCTGATAACGATCGTTACTCATAGTAGGGAATATATCCGCCAACCCGCATTGGAGCAGCGTGGTGGATTAAGCTCTGATCCTTCTCCTACCCTAAGAAAAAGAAGAAGAGGCCTATGACCAGTAGTGGGATATTACAGGCTGAAGCGTAGCAAAGCGTAGCGAAGCGTAGCGAAGCGTAGCGAAGTGTAGTAGGAAACAGTGTGTTCACTTATAATTACAATACAGATACAAAAAATATTCCAAAAGAAAATTATTGAGTTCCCCAGACTTTATAGCAATAGATCCGTTTCAATAAGGATCTACCATTATCTAATAATTTTTTCATTTTCTTGTTTGACTGACTTATTGTCACTGTTAGTTAATTTAGTTTGTAAATGTATTAACATGGAGTCATATAATTTTATTTATACGTATGTACGATATGTAGTCACTGACAACGATGTAAGATGCATCTTACATCGTTGTCAGTGACTGCAGCCTTTGATAAATCATACTAATAACTAATAATAATATTTGATACTTCGTCTCAACAAATAAAACACAAACGGAAACAACGGTTGCGGGTTCTATGTCCACCTCTTATGTACTTAAATAGTACTATGTATATATACATATTCTTAAAAAATATGTATGTCAGCCGTCTTTTACCTACACATCACACAGGACTCGTCTACCTTAAGAACTAACAACGGTAAGTATATGTTAAAGATGTATATTTATTTAAAAAAAATGCGTCGTTAATTTTCAATGTAATACCTAAAATAACACTTGCCCAAAGACTTATATATTTATAGAATTCCTCTTTACCATCACCGTCATCACCGAAGAAAATATTTCAATGTTACGAATGAAATGGCGAATATAAAGAAAAATCTGAATGCATTTTCATTTCTTTATCCAGTCAGCCTATCCCAAAGGCCTCCCGTTGTTCCCTTGCTTTTATATATTTGAAGACAAACGACTGTGCACAATGTGCCGCGAAAATAGCGACTTTGATTTTTAAAAGCAAGTTATCAAAGCGTTTCATAGATGTTTTATTCAACAAAAAGTTAGTACAGGCTCTTCTTTAAATTGTATTAAACAAATTGCTATCCGCTGTTTAGTATTTTTTCTTTTTCTTTTTGAAACCTCGTAACAGATTCTAAACGAAGTTTTTATTAGAACGAAGTTCCTTACGGCAGGCTTGACATTTGGCTGGGCGACCGAATTGAAAAAATATAATACTAAAACCGTAAGAAAAATATATAACGGAAGTGACGTAAAAACTAAAATATTACTAGTAAACTTTTTTTTAATTATTTATTTAATTTTATACTGTCGATAAAAATAAATAAAAACATGTTTTTTTATTTCTCTTAATAGTTTTCACTTAATATCAGTCACACGACTGTATAATATGACGTTTGTAAAACTAAAATATTACTAGTAAACTTTTTTTTTAAATTATTTGTGTAATTTTATACTGTGGACAAATATAAATAAAGACATGTTTTTTTATTTCACTGAATAGTTTGAATTATTATTATTGGAACGAAGTTCCTTACGGCAGGCTTGACATTTATTTGGCTGGGCGAGCGAACTGAAAAAAAAATGTGATACTAAAACCTTAAGAAAAATATATAACGGAAGTGACGTAATATCAGTCATAACGACTGTATAATATGACGTTTGTAAAACTAAAATATTACTAGTAAACTTTTTTTTAAAATCACGTAATTTTATACTGTCGACAAAAATAAATAAAGCCATACATTTGTTTTTTTATTTTATTATTATTTTGTTTGATTTATTTTATTTTACGGTAATTATTATTTTCTAAAATACTCAATTTCCTAAATACTTTTAGTTACTTAATTAAAAACCAATCAACAAAAAAAAAAGATTCAACATTTTTTTTTTCAATTGTGTTGCTTCTATACTATCCGAAGGAACTTCGTTCCTACCTGGTGTCCCATGACACCACATAATTTTTGTATTTCAAAATGAAGTGAATAAAGTCTGATAGAACTATCGTTATAATCGATTTGCTGCGATAAATTTATCTTTTAAAGTATACTCATTGGTATATCACGATAAAAAATTTTCGTATTTCAAGTGCAACTTTATGTGGTATAAATATTGATTAAGTTATGTAAACATATTTCGTACCCAAGGCCTTATGTTGGGATTAAGTTGGTTGTGCATAAGTTTATACAAATACTTTGAAAGATATAACAATTTAAAAACAAATTCCAATAAAACAAATTAACAATGAAACAATTAAATCTTATATCGCTGTATGAGGTGGCTTCTAGTATATTTGATACTATTTAGTACTTATACTAAGTGTAGTTTGAACAATTAGTATGAATAACAAAATAGCCTATAACATTCAGAACTCCCGGCGAGCGTAAGGTTAGGTATGGTACACTCAGACCAAGAAAAATTGATCAATATCTTAATCATCATCATCACCATTTCAGCCTATCACAGTCCACTGCTGGACACAGATTTCCACAAGTTTACGGCAAAAATAGCGCGAACTCATGTGTTTTACCCATAGTCACTACGCTGGGCAGACGGCTTAGTTATTATTATGCTCTGTGCGTCTGAGTAACTACACGGTAAAGGTAAGGAAGCATCGATTGCCATCTCTTTAGTCTATAACGACCTGGTGATCTGTGTGAAAAGGGTTGAAACTGTCAGCGAGTGTGATATATCCACCTTACGCTCTGTGTAACAATATAAAAAATATATATATAAACATAACATAAAATTTACTTACCATTGTACTTCACTGTCTGTAACTATCTTTATTCTTTGTTTGTTATATATTTGTGGTGTACAATAAAGTACAAAATAAAATAAATAAATAATAAAATAGAAGTAAATATGAATAAAATATTCCATTAATTAAGTAATAAAAATCACATCATCTTCATCGTTCACAGCACTGGTTTGTGGCTGTTGCGCTGGTGGTTTGCGGGTTGGATCCATACAACATACACATATAATATATACAATTTGAATAATTTTTGATAACGCGTATTTACTTGAGTAATTTTTCGTCTACTTACGTTCTATTACTTGTTTATGAAATCTAAGTCGGTTTTTTTTTTTCGTTGACCAGCAAACAAAATTATGTTTTATTATAATTCAAATTTGTTATTTTTATATGACTGTGCTAGATGGCGAATAACAGATGAGTGTAAAAATAGGTTTTACAACATTTAATCAAAAACCAAAATATGAGATTGTGGTATATTTTTAGGAAATAACCTGTGATAATTTTAAGGACTCATAATTTTAATCACAATAGATGAAGCTGATGGCACTCTCTGAATTTGCGTTTAGTTAATACATTCAAAAAAACTGTTAGATACTCAAGTAACTCAACTAAATAGAAAAGTAAACCTAACTTCACACCTCATTACACTACACATACATCATCATCACTGGCCTTAATCCGTCTATTGCAGATAATTTAGACAGTATCAGAAAGACACTGTGTTGCCTAGGCCACTCTTCAGGAAAACGCAGAGTTGCCTAAGTTCTACGCCACCCTCTCGACCTCACTGGCTAGGCCCACAAGAACGACGAGTCGATACGTGTGGAGCCAGTTCGGCTGCAGGAGTCTTTCGCATTTTAGAGCTATGCTACGAATGCTTGACGGAGACCCCATTTCGGGTTTCAAATGAAGTTTTCCTTCTCCAGGACCCTGATAAATTTGAGCCAGGTTTATCCCTCGGTCGCCTTTTACGACCCCCCACGGGAAGAAAGGAACTAGAAAGAAGAAGAAAGACTACACATACAGTTAGTATTATATTTATAAACTGAACCTACACATAAAGGGAAAGCATACTTAGCTATATAAACAGCTTTTATAAAGGCAGCCCATTTGCAGTCGACAAGGTAAGAAACAGGAAAACCTCATTCACGTTCCTAATGTTTGTTAAACGCAATCGACAAGATCGGATCTCAAAAAAACTGGCAAATTAGAGACCGGGAATTTTCTCGAACATAGCAATAAAGGTTTGAAATATGCCCGTTTTGTTCGTGCAGATAAGATAGGTTAAATTCGCGCTCCTTTTACCCCAGACGTACGTGTTATGAATAAGGAAACAACGTTTCTTCGTACGAGATTGTTTGACTGATTTAAAATATCATTGTGGATGATAAGCGAGAAATATGTTATAAGATGAAAATATTCTGTAATTGTACCTCGATAGTGCGCTTCGTGCAGACTAAGAATCGATTTTATTTATAAGGGAAGTTGAATATTTTGCAATATAAGTAATATGATTTATTAATGTTATTTGTCCGTCAACCATCCATCCACAAAACTATAGTGAGTAGATAATGTTTAACCATGGAAGGTCCTACAGGCCGTAATATAATACGACTGTACAGTTTACGTTTCGTACATTATGTTCAAAGTAAACTCAGCATAAATATTTAACTTTACTAACTGTTATTTTTAGTTCAATGGTAAATTGAAGTTAATTTATTCAGGAGAAATTCAATCGCAATAGCAACTTATTCTAAATGACTTCATAACAACAAAACAGAATGGAATAAAGTATTGTTTATAATAAGTAACGCCATTTCGTAAATAAAGACAAAAGAACCGACTTTATTACTTGCGGTAAGGCAAGGCACAAACACTGCAAGCGTTTGCAACAATTATACGCCGAAAGGAGTTCAGTAAGCAATCATAACTTTAATTAAACCGCTAATAGAATTTCAAATCACGTCACTAGCTAAGTTATGGCAAAGGCTAACAGATATATTTGACGGCGACTTCACTTAACAAGAATGGTTATTCGTGTACCACTATTCCATTTGTCAGGTACATATGTCTGAGAATTTCTTAACACCCTTGTTGGTTTTCCCAAAAAGTTTTTTCTTTGCAGAAAGAATGCAATACATTTAAAAATAATTGTCCTCAAAAACGTAATAATTTAAGTGAACCTCTCATAAACGGGTTTTGAATTCCGCGCGCTCTTTTAAGTCTAAGATCCGAACCTAATGTAAATGAAACATACATACAACATAGGATTTTTAGGCAATGCATTTATAATATACTATCTAATATACTATTATTAATTTATTATAAAGTATGTTTCATTATATTGTTACGAACACACAAAGAAACTAGCGCCATCTAGTGGCAACCATTGAAACCACACAAAGACAGAGACAGCATGAAACTCTCTACTCAATAATAGATGGCGTTAGAGGAACTACTATGGAACTATATAGAAGTATAGTCTCGAAAACCGGGTACATGCGCGAACTTTCCAGAATGGTCTGGGCCTCGTCTCGGCCGATTTAAATAGCCGCAGGGAGGCGAGCGAGTTGAGTTCAGTTTGAGCGATCTTCGAGGCGACTTCAAAGTGAAAACTACTGATCAAGAGTGGTACCAGCGAAACCTACGACATTGGCTACGACTTAGGACATCGTTAGTGCTTAGTGTTTGAACCTAGTGCTTTGTGTTGCACCTAGTGCTAGTGAATAAAGTCTTGAAAAGAGTCAGCAGGTTTTTCTCTCCAAATCCTTCGAACCCTAACACGTAACAACTGGTGTCAAAAGTGAGATTTGGAGATGCCATTGATTCCAAGAGAAGACTTCAAGGACACAACGAGCTGCGGAGGCCACACCTACTGGGGACCAAGCTCCGCCCACCGTGGACCAAGCCCCGCCCACCGTGGACCAAGCCCCGCCCACTGACCCCGCCCATCATGTCCCGCCCACTGACCACGCCCCCAGGTCCCGCCCACTCGGACTCAGGCCCACTCGGGATCAGGCCCGCCCACTCAGGTTCAGGCCCCGCCCACTCAGGTTCAGGCCCCGCCTACTCAGACTCAGGCCCCGCCTACTTTGTCTCAAGCCCCGCCCACTGGATCCGCCCACCTTACCACGCCCACCAACGACATTGTAGCTTCTATAGACCCTCAAGTGGCTCTTCAATTAGGAAGTTTAATTAAATTAATGGAGCTGCAAAGGGCTGAAATTCGTAGTGCTTTGCAAGAATCACAAAAGCAAACAAGTTTCAAATTGCAAGAATTACAAGAGCAACAAAAAGAGCTCCAAGAAAAAACGCTTTGGGCTATAAAAGATGTTAGCGACGCGGTGACTAAGCTTCGAAAAGATGTTGACGTAGTGGAAGAACGAGTTAGCGGGTTAGGATTGGATGTTGAAAATGTGAAAACCGGCCTCACTGAACTACAGAAGAAAGTAGTGCGCCTTGAAACCACGGCTTTCGCGATGTCTAGTGGAAGTACCGGAGTGGCGCAAGGACCAAGAGTAAAAGTGCCTCCGTACGACGGCATTACTCCGTGGAACGCTTATCGTCATCAATTCCAGACGGTTGCTACTGCCAACGGATGGACGGAAGAGCAATGCCTGACCGCTCTCACTGTTGCGCTCAGAGGGCAAGCTTTGTCGGTTCTGGAAGCACTGCCACATACAGGAAATGGGTTCCAAGACTTGATGGAGGCACTTGAATCCCGATACGGGGAGCGACACCTGGAGCACGTGTTCCGTGCCCAACTGCGTGACAGAGTCCAATGCTCAGGAGAAGGACCACAACAATGGGCGTTGGAAATTGAGAAACTCGTCAGGAAGGCACACCCAGGAGCAGACACCAAGATGGTACACACGAATATTGTTCAAGCATTTGTCGACGGAATCAAAGACCTGGAGGTCAGAGCTGCAGTGAGGCTTCGTCACCATACATCTTTAAAGGAAGCACTGGCGCATGCTTTGGAGGTCAAGGCTGTTCGCCATGACATACGGCAGACCCATAAGATCCGCGAGGTCTCTGAGGAAGTCAAGGAGGTTAAGGCTCCAACAAAAAAAGTGCTGGAGTTATGTGCTATAACTGCGGCGAGTGGGGCCATCTTCAGCTCAACTGTCCGCAGAAAAAGACCCAGATAGCAAGGATGAAGAGGATCGAGGAACAAATAGAGGAGCTGAAGAAGCAAGGGGCTTCGCCCCCTGCCCGGGTTCAGGAGTATAACTTCAAGATGAAACACCGCAGCGGAAAGATGCATGGGAATGCCGACGCACTCTCACGAAGGCAGTTTCCGGAAGTCTGCAAACATTGTGTTAAGCAGGAATCTAATGAAGTAACATTAAAGCTAACAAGAACAAGTCCCTTGGGTATCTGGGAGAATGATGCTATGAGGGAAGCTCAAGAAAGAGATGACGACCTTCGGCACATCATCACATGGAAGAAACGGGGTGACGTAAAACCAATCTGGAGTGAGGTTGCACCCACTGGCGCTATCACTAAGGCGTACTGGGCTCAATGGGACAGTCTGATACTTCAAAATGGAATACTCTACCGGAAATGGGAGAAGACTAACGGCAGAGAGTTCCACCTTTAGATAATTGTCCTAAGAACGAGAGTACCAGATGTTCTCCGTGAAATACACGATGGCGTATCAGGAGGTCATCTAGGTGTCAAGAGGACATTAACAAAAGAGGGAGAACGATTTTACTGGTTGCATTGTCGAGATGATGTACAGGATTGGTGCCGCAAATGTACTACTTGCGCTGCTGTAAAAGGACCACAGACCAGGAGCCGTGGGAACCTGCGGTTGTATAACGTCGGTGCACCGTGGGAACGAATTGCAGTTGACATAGCGGGGCCATTTCCTGTAACGGAATCGGGAAACAAGTATTTTATGGTCGTCATGGACTACTTCACCAAATGGTCCGAAGTGTTCGCCATACCAAACCAAGAAGCCACAACAGTCGCTTCTAAGTTAGTCGAAGAAGTGATATGTCGCTTTGGTGTGCCTCTAGAAATCCATTCTGATCAGGGCAGGAACTTCGAATCGCAAGTATTCCAAGAAGTGTGCAGAATTTTGGGCATGCATAAGACGAGGACCACCCCGTACTATCCACAGTCTGATGGAATGGTTGAGAGATTTAACCAGACCCTTGAGAGGCATTTGGCGAAATCCGTAGACGACAAACAAAAGGATTGGGACAAGTATATACCACTCTTCCTTCTGTCGTACCGAACCGCCGAGCATGAGAGCATAAAAGCTACCCCGGCGTATGTCAATTACGGTAGAGAATTACGAATACCAATAGACCTATTGACTGGAGGGGCACCGGAGGGACCAAATACCGTACAAGACTATGACGATTAAAGGGAAAAATTGCACTATATACACGCCTTGGTTCGGGAAAATGGGTTACAGTCAAGCGAGAACATGAAAACCAGATACGACCGGAAATCGAACACGAGCGGCTTCAAGGAAGGGTCACTGGTGTGTCTGTATAACCCAACCCGCCGGAAAGGGAAATCTCCAAAGTTGCAGACCAAGTGGGACGGTCCATACAAAGTGGTTACCCGACTGAATGATGTGACTTACAGGATTCAAAAGCAACCTAGAGGGACATTCAAAGTGGTACACATAGACCGTTTGGCGCGTTACCATGGCAGTAACAACGATGCTCGGGACGAGCATCTCTAAGAGGGGAGTAGTGTTACGAACACACAAAGAAACTAGCGCCATCTAGCGGCAACCATTGAAACCACACAAAGACAGAGACAGCATGAAACTCCCTACTCAATACTAGATGGCGTTAGAGGAACTACTGTGGAACTATATAGAAGTATAGTCTCGAAAACCGGGTACATGCGCGAACTTTCCAGAATGGTCTGGGCCTCGTCTCGGCCGATTTAAATAGCCGCAGGGAGGTGAGCGAGTTGAGTTCAGTTTGAGCGATCTTCGAGGCGACTTTAAAGTGAAAACTAGTGATCAAGAGTGGTACCAGCGAAACCTACGACATTGGCTAGGACTTAGGACATCGTTAGTGCTTAGTGTTTGAACCTAGTGCTTTGTGTTGCACCTAGTGCTAGTGAATAAAGTCTTGAAAAGAGTCAGCAGGTTTTTCTCTCCAAATCCTTCGAACCCTAACACGTAACAATAGTATTAGCTCGGTGAAGATCGACTTAGGATCGGATCTTCTACTATTTTTCGAATATGATGTATTTTGCCTTTAGGCGATTAATAAATTACTACAAATCGCAGTCCTGTCACCACCTTGTTAACCAAGCATAGCTTAAGCCATGTAGCTTATTTCAATATTACACGATATCTTTTCACTTGCCTATTTTAATTCTAAAGTTGCAAAAACTGTAATATTACATTAAACTATAAATAAACTTTTAATAAAATCATTATCCGGAACTCAACAATTAGAGGTCATGCTTGTTGATATAAATTACTAGTATACAATTAGAAAGTGCTAGGGGTAAAGTTGTCAGGATGCCTTAATGGCTGCTTTGACGTTTATTGCGTTAAATTTAGGGTAGACTTAAATTTTTATTACAATTTCCACCTGTTGATGGCGAGGCCACTCTGTAATTTAGCACTTTATTAAGTTGGAGAAGATTTTTATTCAATATTACTACCATAGAAATATTAAAAGTAAAAATTTGACAATTTTAATGCTCTTAAAACCATAATTTTGTAAATATGTCAAGGTTTTTCGTTAGAAATGAAAATTTCGTAATTCGCATTACTGTTGACAAGAAGAATACGACCATTTTTTAAAACAATGGAGGTATATGTAACCAGCCGATGTTAATACGTATGAAAGATATTGAAAACTAATTAATGAACTTCTTAATAGAAATCAAAATAATTATTTTAATCATATTTGTCTGTCTGTTTTTATATTTGGTATGACATTACACGATAATTGCTGTACAAAATTTGCAATTTAAGTTTAAAATAATTTCTGCTTTTGACTTTGTTCAAACAACTAACATAAGATACGAATTTAAAATGTTAAATTAATTCAAAGAAGTTTAAGATATTTTGATGCACAATTAAAGCTGTAATCAATAAAGAACATTTAAATTACATTTACATTTAAGTTACATTACTATCGAAAATATCAATTAATATCTGAAAAACCAAAATGATTATCGATTTCGTATCGATTTAAAATAAATCATATTTGTAATGACAGCTCTGACAGCTGACTAACAGTAATACTGTGTCCGTCACTCGTTTCGTGTTTACTGTTTCCAGATGCATTCTGAGTCCATTCCTGATATTTATTTATGGTTTCAAGTGTATATCAATATTTGTAATGAGTTTTCAAACAGTCTTCACTAAATATAACAAACATTATTGCTACAAGAACTTAGTGATCGGGTTTTTTTATAGACATTGTAACATAACCTCACTTTTACAAAAAGTCTAATAACTGCGCTCTCAGATAGCCAAAATATAGATAATTTTCAGCGAGGGATCAATAAGCCTAAATGCATTAATTGATACCATTTTCATTTCATTACATTTTGGCCCAAGAATGTATGGAATCGTATCCATCTCCTTTCAACTAAAGTCGAGTCAATATTTGAATATTCAAAATGAACTCGAATATAATTCAAAACGCTCGTAACTGTTATTGCACTTTCTATAAAACAAAAAGAAAAAAGCGAAAATTTGAAGTAATACTTCACAGTGTACCATTAATCAAAAGTCGTAAAACAAAGAAAAGAATCAATTTCTTGTAATTGCATCACTTTTCACGGCACCGCCATTAACGTAACCTTTTTAATCTGGTTTTTTCCGCTTCCGTCCGGATATTGGCGGACGACTAACGGTCCACTTATCCGGATCTATTGAATGGCCACTGGACACTAACTACTACTTTTCGAAGTTCTTACCGGTTTTTACTGGTTAATAGATTCTGTGTAATGTATTGCTCTAATTTATTAAAGACATTTCGGAATAGTTGTTTCAAGTATTTTGAATCGAAGCTGTTGTGTATGTTGGAGTCATTTTGATTTTAAGCTTTACTGCACTGTCTTGGTTTTACTAACAACATTTATTTACACATGTATTAAAATTGTAACGAGCCGATATATGCCCATAAGTAAATGTATAAGATATCTGTCTTTATATAAAATAATTTTTGAAATTCTACTTCTTCTGACGTGTTCGGGGAAAATTATGAGAGGAGATTTTTACAATTCACGTGTACACCGTCACCAAAAAACTGACAGCCTGAAGTTAACTAGTCAACGAAGAAGAAGTTAGCAACGTGAAGTTAGCTAGACAATGTAGTATAATTTCTTACGCGCGTGCATATGTACACACACTATTTTTTTAAATGTTTATCTGTCTCCATGTTTACACATTACGCAATATCTGTTGTATAAACTTGGGCATCATTTTCACAATAACTCTCTTCGTCTGATGTAGTATCCATGTACATCATAAGTGAGTATACGTTTAGAAGTGGAGTTTTGACTATACATAATCATGTTTGCTCGCAAATGAAAAAAAAAAACCGACTTCAATTACATCAACAAGTAGTAAATTTTTCAAGGGTTTCCCTCGATTCATCTGGGATTCAATCATCAGATCCTGGTTTCCTTATCACGGTACCACACTTGGGATATCTCCTTTCCAACAAAATAAGAATTATCAAAATCGGTTCATAAACGACGAAGTTATCCCCGAATATATATTTAAAAAAAATACACATACACACACATATATATTCTATATTCGGTCGATTTAAGTAACCTGTTCCTTTTTTGAAGTCGGTTAAAAAGGTATTGAGATCCTGATGAGTGTTTTACACACACATCTTCATAGTCAGTGATAAACTATAAGGTTAACAGGTACACACAAAAATTTGAAATCGTATAATTTAAAGTGTTGTACGCATATGAAAATTAATAATAGTGCAAAGCAGCAGAAATATTTCATGAATAAATGATTTAAAAGTTAGGTGTATGGCTTTATAAATAAAGAATAAAAAAAAAAAAAAAAAAAATGATTTAAAAGTTCATAAATATTTTATAAGTAATTTTGTAAATGTTAATAACGTCACTTCGTTCATTATTTAAGTAATCGCCGTTTCATTTTAAAACCGGTCGTCTAAGGAACTTAACTTTCTCTTAACCGAGGCTGTTTTAATTAACGGTCACAGTTAACTTTGGCGAGTTAATTGTGTTAACTTTGGCTGAGAATATTATATCCGCATTCTAAACATGTCCCGGCTATACCCGGTTCTGATTGTATAATTGTTATTTAATTGCCACGACCGGGCACTGAAGAATTACAAGGGTTAAGTTTATTAATGATAGTGACATTTGCTTTATCTGCAAAATAGTAATAGTCTCATAATACTACATCCGTGTATAATTTAACCTTTATACATATAACATGTATCCAGTTTGTACCTGCATTATCCGGTATAACCCGATATTATTTCGCTATGTACGCTCCTAAACTTCGCACTATATTCATATTAAATTTCATAATAGACACGGACGTTAAGCCTGATAAAGGGCAACGAACATACAGACAGTCAGGTTGAGATTACCATAAGCGACGAGCTTTTAGTATTTGACTGCCATACATTTCGGTATATTTATGATACAAAAGTTTAAGTCTATGATAGCAGTCGCAATGAAATACGTTATATAAGTACATTGTTATTTGTAACCGTCTCCTTTGGACTTCATTTTGACCCACTTCTAACGTTCAGTTAGCCTTATCGAGGACCAATGACAATACATGAATTTGATAAGATTGTTCTTTTTTGTTTTTGCTTAATCTTAATCTAAGTCGATACACTCGGAGTTATTACAGCTAGTATTAGGGTTTAATAAACCTCCATTAATTTTGTAAACCTGAAACTTAAAGATCTGGAATAATTGTTATTTACTAAAGTAACAGAAATTCGCATCTTTAAATTATTATTAAAGCTTTTATTTAACTCGCAATGTATTTATACGTATGTATAAATTTTTATATGTTAGTGAGTGTGAAATCTTGCAATTCAATTTTGAAGCATTCATCTTGACCCATTTCAGCTGAAATTTTGTATGCCCCTTTAGTTTGGATGATAATGCATGGTCAGCTTTGTGACGTCATGCTAAATCTAACATGGCGTCCATCTTGAATGTTTAATATGGCGGAGTAGCTATTTTAAGGCATTCCCACAGCTATCACTGGCTACCAAATGAGAGATAGCTTGAAACACGAAGTGATGCCACTCTAAATCCATTATGGTGAACTTGTAAAGAAGGCGAACTAGTTATTTTTAGTGCACTCCTACAATATTGTTAGCAAATTAAAGGCTTGCGTAGAGTAACTCAAAAAACAGAGTGACCTTACTTTAAATCCAGTATCTTAGACTTCTTAACTATTAACTTTTATGCTTTCCTTCAATATGGGTACCAAATGATAGGTCTTGCTGAGAGTAAGTCGAAAAATAAAGAAACGCTACTCTAAATACAATATGGCGTACTTCTAAAGATGGCAGATTAAGTTATTATGTTTTCCTATATTATGGTTATGATGAAAATATTTGCTTAAAAATACCAGACTCAGAAACCTGTCTATCGAAAGCTAAAAATAAAAAATCGCGCTATTTAAGTACTCTGAAGGTAGCGCACGGAAGGAAAGCTCCCGCTTAAGCTATGGAGTAGCCCGACTAGGGTAGTTCCTCAACCTTACAGAAGATCACATGTTTTCAAGCAGTGTTGTGTTCCTGTTGGTAAGTAAGGTGACCAGAACCCCCACATACTCCTATTTGAAAGGCCGGCAACGCGCCTGCTGATCCTCTCCAGGTGAGCCAACTATCCGTTTGCCTCTATAAAAAAACTCTATAAAAAAACTCTAGTGACTTAGATTTACTTAGTTTGAAAATTATAAAAATTGAAATTACTTAGGTATTTAATTTACTTGTTTATCTACGTGGGAGAATTTCGCGACAATCTTTTATCTATACAAATAAATAAAGTTAGAGTGTCCGTTTGTAATATTAAAATAACCGCTTTGTAACTAAATGCATATGTATGTATACAGGATACATATAACAAAATCTGATGTCTGTCTGTCTGTTTGTTTCGGCTATTCTCTGATATGGTTGGACTGATTTTGACGGGACCTTCACTGGCAGACAGCTGATATAGTAAGAAGTAAATAAGGCTACTTTTATTTTAGAACGTTATTTATTTTATAACTCTGCGAACAGAACTTTTTTTGTTAAATTCCACACGGACAAAGTCGCGGGCACGGCTAGTTCCATATAAATTTTGTGGTGACGTTAGATGTTGATTGTAAAAGTTTGAAAGGAAAAGTTTGTGTTATTATTTTTAGCGCATTCAAAATAAAATCTCTTTTTTTCTATTTTTAATTAAATATAGTTGTAATATAGTTAATGTTAATTATAGACGCTTTTTTTATTGTAAATAACGAATTAAAAAATAAGTTTAGGTAAGGGTGAACAGATATTTTAAGCAAGAACAATTGTTAGAAAAATTTAATTTTTTTACGTAATTGAAAGTATAACATCGCTGGTGATAATAAACAGTAATCAAACTTTAAATGATGCATCAAGCTACACATTTGAGCTAAAATAAATATTTAAAACTATGATTATAGCATGATCGCATAGTTACAGCGAGTTTCATTGCTAATCGCTCACTAATTGCTATATTTTACACAAAAAAAATTGCGTAACAGAAATTTAAGCGGTGCGTACTAACATATTAAGTCATGGATTACTACTACGGATACATGAACATCGCCATTGCTCGCATCATCTTGATAGCAATTTGACAAGAATAAAACTTAATAAATGCATCTGTTGGTTAATTATTCTAAGTCATAAAATAACAGTTGCTTAGAAATTCTTCTCATACTTGGCAATAAAGGGAAATATCCTTAATGACCCTCGTTGCGAATTAAGAACCAATCTTTGTTAGAAAAAGAAAGCTACGCCCATTGGGACGTTTACAATGAAAAATAGTATAACATAGTAACTGCAACACAGTTAAATGAAGATATATAATTACAAAATAGATGGATGACTTCATACGAGTACTTTTGAAGTACGTCTCATTATGATTCCATGTTACGCTCAAAATACAGTACAGAGCGCGGTCGTAAGTATTAACAAAACACATATTACCAAACATATTACCTATTGCGGTATGTTACATTGTCGGAACACTATTTTTGGAAATGATATCAAACTTTAAGTGAAATGGAAAATATCTTTTTTGACGACGCATTTGTGCAGCAGTCGTGTGTTCATGATTCATGATCCGTGCTCATGATTCGCAGGTCAATAAAATTTGCATGGTTAGGGCATATGTATTTCCGAAACTCACATAGAATTTCATATTACTGATATCGTTGAGTGTGAGATATTTATGTATATTTGTGTGGCGTTATTATATTTAAAGAGGGTAAATAATATTGAATACCTAATATATAAAATTCTCGTGTCGCGGTGTTTGTAGTTAAACTCCTCCGAAACGGCCTGACCGATTCTCATGAAATTTTGTGTGCATATTGGGTAGGTCTGAGAATCGAACAACATCTATTTTTCATCCCCCTAAATGTTAAGGGTAGTCCACCCCTAAATATTTTTAATTTATTTTTTATTTTATAATGGTTTGGCGTTGAAAAATACATACAACCCTAAATTTTCACCCTTCTTACACCAACCTCTATTTTTCAGTCAGCTAGTATTATATACGACTTTCAAATGTCATAAACTAAATCTATTCAAAATTTGTATGCGATTAAAATAAGCCCTAAACAACTTTTACATCTAAACGCTTATAGATTTATGACAAACTTAATTTCCTTAATCTTCACAATTTTCCCTAAGATCTATATTCTCGACGATTACAATTTTGAGACAACAGTATCACCCATTAATACCATTAGGATCCTTACCATTTCTCTTATATTGCTTATCTGAGATTCTACCAATTTCCCTTCATTCGTTGATATTCTCAACCCGTCCGTGTGCGGATAAATTACACTTGCTAGGCTTAACCCTTAGCCGGAATCAATAAATACTTTTTGGGTCTTTTCATTACACAACACCTATACAAAATAACGTAATTTGTAAAAAGAACTTTTCTTTTGCGAAGAATAACTTTTAGGTATTCGTAAATTAACTCTGTATTGGGAAGGTGTGTTTAATTAGCTTTACGAGCTTTCTCGAAATAGTACTTAAAATAAATTTTATGGTTTCAAAAGTGATGATTTATTTTCTAATAAATTTAGAATATATTAGATTTAATTTATGTTTATATTAAAATTACACTTCAAAAAAAAATACCTATTGTTTGATGTGTTTATCGATAAGGCGTTAAAGGAAATGATTCAAATGCTACGGATGGTGCTACGTGTTCTGTTTCTCATTGTATTGAATGAACATTCTTGCTGCTCGCGAGACAATTCTATACGTAAACAGGGAAATTGTGCTACTTAAATGATCCATATACAATATGTATTATACGAGAATTCTTTCTGATAAATATTTAAGACTAAATTTTACAACAGATGGCCATGCGGAAAGGAGGCTTAATCATTCTGACTACACGGCCTTTCCTGCTACAAGAGTTCAGGTAGGTTTTCCCGCCACGGTTCTCTAAATGACACCATAAAAAGAGCTCTTGCCACCATCGACGTTTCGTTACTGAGCCTACTGGAATTAGTCGCGATTATAGCAAGAGACCTGATGGATTGACGTTTGTTCTCTGGGAAAGGGGACGGGCGCTTTTATGGGACGCATCTGTTGACAAACTTGCTCTGTCTCATGCCAGGGAAACAAACTTTAGAGCGGAAGCCGCTGCGGAAAAAGCTGAAACGACTAAATGGCACAAATATTCGTCACTAATTTGTAAATTATATCTTTGTGCCGTTTGCAGTCGAAACACTTGGACCTTGGAGTAGCAGTGCTAAAAAAATTTTTAAGTGAGATAACTCCTCGCCTTATTGCCTCCACTGGTGACAAGAGGACTGGTGCATTTTTTGCCCAGAGAATCGCCATAGCGATTCAACGGCATTCATAGCTTTCGTAGCATTCTTGGCACCATCCCACG
Source organism: Melitaea cinxia (assembly GCF_905220565.1). Classification (NCBI taxonomy): domain Eukaryota; kingdom Metazoa; phylum Arthropoda; class Insecta; order Lepidoptera; family Nymphalidae; genus Melitaea; species Melitaea cinxia. Next base: position 4,239,396 of record NC_059409.1, on the reverse strand, counting down.
CGGACATGATTTGTATCATAACTATCTCTAAATATTTAGTTTTTAAGTTGGGAATTGTAAATATGAATAATATTGAAGACCGTTATATGTGATACATTCGAATATTTTACAATTAACATAAGTTTAAACATATGTTAATCGTAAAAAGAAAAAACTCAAATTAGAAAAACTCTAGTAAAACGAAAAGTGCCGAGAGGTAGTACACAGTGCACGAGCTCTCAAGTTAACGACGACTGTCTCAAGTTTGTGCAACATACACACCTATCTTTTTGATTTATACACGAGCACCCACTGCCAAGTTTCTTACTTCAAAAAAAGTTCAATTTTATTTTTAAAAATTAACATTTCAAGCATCTTTTAATATTTTATATTTTAAACTGCATTATTGTAGTTATAATTAAAATATGCTTAATCTAAAGTTACGACATTACCACGATCAACACTATCCCCACAACGCGATGCCCAAATCTAATGTGACACGTAGTGACGTGCATTGTAGAGTGCGGCGATATCGGACGATTTTTTTATGGCGGGTACTATTCTTTGCACACTTCACCCTTGGATATTTCGGAAACACCCACAGCTCACAAGCACAAACGCCCAGACAACGGCAACATCTGTATGGACTATGTGTATAAAACTACGGCAACGCGAAGTTAAGATGGAGTTAATGAAATGAAATGAAAAGGAAATATTTATTACGCCATAAGGTGATTAAGACACACATTTAAAGAACGTCAAAAAACTTATTTGTATCTTATTTTAACTATAATTAGTCTATACATTTTTTATAATATTAATATTTAATTGTAATTTAGAAATGAAGAAGTTAAAGATTTTATATGTACAATTTAATACTTATTATAGTACAAGGGTCTAGTCCAAAGCGAGCATTTAATAGACGCTAACTTCATATTACGGTACGCTAATGGAACTAAAAAGCTGAGATCAGAGAGCAGTTAAGACTCAGCTTTCCGACAAAATTTAACTAAAATTACACTGAGCGAAAGAATTAATGAAACGGCTTAAATAAAGATTGTTGTTTTTAAAAGTCTGGGATATTTAAGCACGAGCGCGATTATTTTTAGATATTCTCAATTTTAAAAGCGTAAAAAGATTACAATCGTAAAGTTCTTTAGGTTCATCATAAACTGACAGGAGAAATAGTATTTCTGTATCTCTATTGCAAAGATCATCCAAAAATGTAATACTTTAACAATAAATAGTTACAAAAAAAGTGCGTGCGTACAAAGTACACATATCAGAAGTGAAACTTCTTTGGTAAACTAATTTTTAAGTCTCGTTTATATTTATACAAATCTAAAGTTTTAGGTTTCCGTTCTAGCGACATTTAGTTAGTTTGCAACGTAATCTAAACTATCGATATTAATGGAAAAATCTTTGTAGTTTCTGTATTACACGCTAGGTGACTCTGTTGTTCGACAACTTTGTACATCTTCGTGACGCAAATATTATTATTATTGCTTTTCACCCGTAAAAATTTTACTCTCATGCGCCAAAAAAAGTTTCACTTAAAAAAAATAAAAAAAAACATGTATCTATCTGTCATCAACTCCAGCTAAATAAAGTTTATCCAAATAATTTATTAATTAAGCCTATTTTTAACCGACTTCAAAAAAGGAGGAAGTTACTCGATTCGACCGTATATATATTTTTTATGTATGTTCGGAGATAACTCCGTCGTTTATGAACCGATTTTGATAATTATTTTTTTGTTGGAAAGGAGATATCCCTAGTTTGGTACCAAGTTTAAAAAAGTAGAATCGGATGATGGGATCCACATAACTTTTTACTGGGTGTACCGATTTTGATGATTTTTAATTTAATCGAAAGTCGATGTTTATCATGTGGTCACATTTAAATTTCATCGAGATCTGATTACAAATTTTGGAGTAATCTTTGATAATGCGTATTTATTTGACTATTTTTTCGTCTACCTACGTTGTACTACTTGTCGATATAATTGGAGTCGGTTTTTCTTCGTTTGCTTGCAAACACAATTATCTCGCCACTAGTCCTAATAAAATATGTGCCATAAATTTTAAGTAACGTGTGATACCGAATAAGACACCAAACATTCGTAATCTATGAATCGCGATCTCAATATTGATTGACGCTGATGTTCAGACAGGTGCTATTTATGACTCCTACCTTGATGTAGGAGGTTTTCTTATTTATAAAGTATGGAATCTACGACTAAATTAACCTGATGTATCTAAAAGATAGAAATATATAAAATAAATTATGTACCGAAATATTATTCTTAAAATTAATGATGAGTAAAATAAATAAATCAAAAATGAGATCTTCTTAAAATGAGATCTTAAGAAAAGATTGATTTATTGACTTAATCTTTACTATATTGAATGCTTATAAAACCATTTAAGTACTTATTTGTTTTTTTAAACTTATAGAAACTTCCGTATAGTAATTAATCGCTTGTATAGTAATTAATCACGTGTATAGATAAGGAAATGAATAAAATGTTCAGAAATTATAAATGAATGATTAATGAGTTATAAAGAGTATTTGTAAGGAAAAAAAACTGTCAGCGTCGGACCACGACCTAGTTTTACTAGGCAGTCACAGGACTGTTGATCTGTAGTTTGTATGACAAATTGCCTGTGGTATTAATATAATTATAATTCATGTTTTACAAAAGCCACGGGCATTTTTAAGCCCATCGATGTAAATTTTTTAAATTAAAAAAAAAAGAAATGAAGTATGCGGAAAAATAAAGTGTTCCACGTTTTTAATGAATATTATTTATCTTCTATAGTAAAAGAGCTTTTTATCATAATACCTACGTTTAACATTTTTATGCTTATAAAAAATTCAAATGCAAAAAATTAATAACAATATAACTCGAAAGTTAGAAGCCAATTGATATATTGATTTATTTGAAGACTTGATTTAATACGCAAGTTACATCTTACTCTACCTACCCTTACCTAAAGTGTTACTGGATCGAGACAGTTTAAGCAAAAACACATATTTAGTAAAATTTAATTTCACTTTTAATAAATTTATATCCAGCCAGCGCCAAAATGATTTTTAGTTAAAACAATCTCTTTGCTTATTTTGTATTTTGATCGCAGCCATAATTTAATTTCGCTAGGTAACTTTGAGAAACAAGATTAAATTTATTGAATTTTGAGGGAAAATTTGACTCTCCACGGACCCGTATCGCATTTACTAAACGTTACTTCGGATAATGTATTAAAATCGGCTATCAAATACAGAAAAAATGAATTAATGTTTTAAAATAAATTTTATTCAATATTTATTTTGTGTTCAGAACTTAAATATATATTGTTAAAGATAATTACGGTACAAAAAATAATGTTTTTTTTTTTTCGTAAATTTACTGTCTTTATTTTAACATTTATTAAATTGTATATTTAATGTAACAAAATCAGAGATAATATTATGATTACGAACAAATAAAACAGAAAAATGGTATAATTTTTAGAAACTATATCTATATCTAATTTTTTGGATGCAAATTATTTTGATCAATATATATATAGTAAATATATTAAAATTGCTCTGGTGTTTGCCGTGTCTGCGGCGCCTCATTACCGACTGTCATGGGTTGGATTTCAACTCGGAGTGCATATTTGTGTTTATACACATATTTATTTACAATCTGGTTATTAGTCGCATTTGAGCAGCGTGAGATTAAGCTCTGATCCTTCTCCTACATTCGGAAAGAGGCCTATGCCCTGCAGTGGGATATTACAAGCTGAAGCAAGCGAGCGAGCAACGAAAGTAAAAAAGCCTTTTTTTTTGTTTTTGAGTTTTTCATTCAAATGAAAAACAAAATATAATTATGAAATATTAAAAAAAAAATTTTTTTTTAATGAAACCAAATATGTTAAGCAATGTTCATTCGTAAAAAAAATACGGAAGCTTAAACTATTTATAAACAAAATTATCATTACTTCTATGTATACAAATAATAAAATGGTAGGAAAGTCAAAACTGTACATTGAATATTTTTTTAAAAGAATACTTGGGGTGTGATCTACAATCGATACCGAAGCCAAGAATATAGTTTTTAGAATTTTTGTCTGTTTGTCTGTTTGTCTGTATGTATGTCCGGGATAAACTTAAAAAGTACCGCATGGATTTACTTCAAATTTGGCACGAATATTATTAAGAAGTCGAATCAACATATAGGCTACATATTATCATGCTATCACCTACCGGGAATAAGCAGTGAACCTTTATTTCCTCAACGCATCAACGTGTAATCTAACGACGCATATTTGAATGTTGTTGTTATTATGTTAATAACCATGCTATGTAAGCTAGCTTCACACTATAAAAATCACGCAATATAAGTAACTAAGCCGATAAACATAATTAAATGAATATAAGTAGACAAATTTGAAAGCAGCGCTATCTATGAGATTTTTCTGTAGATATGAAATATAAAGAAGAAACGGGTAAATGAATGTTATTTTAAAAGGTATTATCGTAGGTATTTTTGGTGCTGTATAGCGTTTACGCAGACGACGTCGCGGGCAGCAGCTAGTTGACAATACAGTAATATTAATATTTTGACAATTTATCCATTAAGATTAACTTTTCAAAGTTTATAAGTTTTCAAAAGCCATAATAAAATTAGTTAATTTAAAATGGTTTATGTAAGAATTTTTATTAAAAAGCAATAAATAAACCTGAACTTTGTAAGTATTCATTTAATTAAAAACATTACACAAAGGTTAATCCTCACCATTCACTTAAAAGATTTATTACTTTCATTCTAGACTGTACTTTCTAACTTTTTAGGGCATCGTTCTAAAAAGGGCCAACAATACGCATATACTAAAAACAGTATATACCAATAATATTTAGACTAAACCAAAAAAAGAAGGAAAAACGTATAGTAAAAAAAATTAAGATATTATTACAGAAAAAGATATATTTGTATAGGTATAAATATTTCTTTACGGTTTGGATGTCTGTCCTTGTGGGTCTCCCCACTGTGCTACACCTTATAGCGATTGTTACTCACAGTAAGGAACATATTTGCCAACCCGCAGTGGAGCAGCGTGGTGTATTAAGAAAGAGGTCTATATCTATCAGTGGGATATTACAGGCTGAATGCGATTAAAAATAGTTTTTTTTTTTTGTTAAACAAACAGAAGTAGTTCCATTTTCCTTCCATACCTATTGTCCTTTAATACTTCTGACCTAATATTTCCGTCGACGAATTTTCTAGCTTTGACTGTTGTCAATTTATTCCAGAGAGTTTATATATTTTATATTATTAAAAATCAATGTAATATTTAAGATGTTCAACGTTTAGCTTATCTTAATTTCAAATTCAAATTTGTAATCCGCGAAATATTCAAGGCACGGTCCGTTCTGTTTTGCGATGCTAATTTCCCTTGTTCTAGGGTGAAGGTTCGTTCATAATAAAACATTGAAAAGTATTTCGTACACGTTACTGTTTCTGTTTACTTCATAAATTTTATAATTGTAATTTAATTTTCTCTTGTTGTCCTGATCATATTCGAACTATCCAGTATTGAGAATTGGATTTAACTTTGTCCCTTTATAATTATGCTTTGTGTATTTGTCAACAGTTTTTAATAATCAAATTTTGTTATATGAAATTGTGTTTGAAATAAATAATAAGGTTTTACTTTTTCTTATCACTATTTCTAATAATTACACAATTTCATACATTTATTATTCATATTTTTTCATCCTTTTTTAAATATTAACGTAATATTGAAGTTTATAACGAATGTGACGAATTGCTACACATGTTTTAAAAATTAGTGCCTCAGATTACTAATCTTTAATACAACGATCCAGATTTTTTTTTCAATTTCAACCTATGTAATCAATGAATGAAACCAAACCTTAATTTACTAAACTAAGTTTTTTAAAGCGCCTTTCATCATCACTTTACAAAAAAAAAAATTACTTTATTAATTATTATAAAGCTACCACTGATTTGGAACGTAAATTCTTTCAAATTTATATTTTTTAATATTTGTATCCTAAAAATATACATAATATTTAAAAGATTATATTTGCCAACTGACATTTAAACTATAATTTTAGCAATACTTTATCATTGTATTTGAAATGAAACAGCGCTCATATGTCAGACGTAAAAAAATTGTAACCTTAATACTGTCATGTGTAGTACAAGTTTTTAACATTTAAAAGTACAATTTTCAATTTCAATTTTTTTTCTCTGATATCCAATACAATTAAATTACCAAACTTTGAATTAACAAACGGTTATGACAACAGGAAGGTAGAAACATAGGCTAAGATAAACAGACAAAACAAAAACCTTTGTGCATACACATTAATTTTAAATGAGGTATTAACGACAACTTAGGATGTTTGTTTGCTGTCAACGACGATATGTGAGCAGCGACGTCACATGAGCCTGAGATTACACTGTTTCACTCATCCTTCAGACCGAAACAAAGCAATACTGATTACACACACGGAATAACTGATGAATAACTGGTACCACCGCTGGCTCAAACCGGTTCTAACCGAATCCAACTGTTTTCCGCATGATTTTTCAGACACAAGACATGTTAAGTCACTGAGAACTATTTAGATGTACTTGATTTGCCACATACATATGTATGTATAACACTGTATGTGATATTCTCTGCGCAAATAAGATGAGCACAGGCATTACATAGTTTTAAAATTTATAATAAAGATCACTATCCTAATTCATAATTATGAGTTAATAAGTACATTTTTACTGTAGGTTTATATTTCTGTGAATAATTTTCTCATCCTCTGTCTTGCATCGCACGCCTTCATGGAGGTTGTGCTGTTCTCCACAAATAAAAAAATACAGGAGTGCTTTTTTAAATTAATTATATAAATTTTATTTATATTTATGCATTTGAACATGTTTGAATTTTTATGATTGTGTCTTTACGTACATATTTCACGCGTTTATATAAAAATTAGTGTATAAAAGGTCTCTATTGCGGTTTATTCTTTTTCTCAACTGAATAATGGAAGAACGACTCCATCTGACTCAGGTGCTTTCTGCACCTAATTAAGGGAGTCAATCACAATGGGTAAAATAACTCGATGGTACTGAAATAAAAAAAAATCATTTTCATTTAAATTTTCGCTAGAAGAGAACTGTTTTACCGAACATACCGTTTTTTGGTCTTACAATAAAATATTTATATTATCGACATTGTTTACAAAGCAGGACGCGTTGTAACAGAAGCCATTGATTTCACGGAACATTTGACATTTCTCAGCACAGATAACAAATAGCTTAAACGTGGTATAACGTGGTATACCACCCATAGATATAGTAAAAAAAAGTAGATAATGCGCGGCCTTTGTTGTTAGTGAAGCCACAAAACTCGGCTCCTTCAAGTAAATACACGCGCTCACGCACACATATGCATCAAACTACGCTCATTTTCGTTAGTATGTCACGAGACTTCATACAGTAACTTTGCTTATAAAATGCCGTCTTGTGTGATTAAATGGTGCAAAAACAATACCAAAGTAAACAAAAAATCTGAAGGAATATCGTTTCACACGTAAGTACATATAAAACTTTAAATTTATTGTTATTCCAAAATAATATTGAGGTTATTCGGAACTTATAATTTCAATGTCACGAAATGACGTACCACGGGAGTGTTGCCAGTAGTTCTTTTTTTCAATACCCCAAAATGTGGGTAAGTAAATTGTACGCAATCAGAAAAATAATTAAGTAAAAAGTAGACATAATTATTGTTTTTTTTTCTCGTGTTATTTTATGTTACATAAATTGAAAATAAAAAAATCAAAATATATTTATGAATTATTAACTCGTTTGTTTTATGTTTTAACTTTTTACAATTTTTGAGTAAACTAGGTACCCATATTTTACTATCAAATTTCATGGTTTTAGGTTTCCAACGAATATTTTAATAAGAGGTGAATGGGTAGCGGCTGTAAGACTGAGAAAATGACCACGATTATGCTGGCCATGCGCATAAAGTCAATTTAATACGATTAGTGATTGAAAAATATTTGAACATAAGACTACATCATATTAGTAAAATGCAAACAATGACGATGACTCTGAGTTCTAAGCGACAAAAATTTAAAAAACTTATACAACATAAAGGATTCTAGGTTTAAGAAAAATAGTTAAAAAAAAACCGACTGCAAACTGAAAACAAATAAACAGAGGGGATAGAAAGTGTCCATTCATACGATTATCTTACGAATATATTTTTTTATTATTCTACCGATTTTTTGTTTTATTTTTAGTAAATTTATTTAAAACTATAAACATGTTTTTATTTTCACATACCCATTTTACCTATATTAAATTAATTGTTTAATAAAAATTTTAGGGACTTTTTTTAAAAGGTGTCAACACTTCACTCACTCACACATCTTTAAAAAAGTGGCTTCAGTTTTCTGTTCTAGGTGCGTTATCTACCTTTTTTTACTTGATCTATGATACCACCAATATATTATACTGTTAATAAATAATCAAGCGGATGTAGCGCTGTTTATAATTTACTTTCACACATATAAGTATGTATTAGGTCGGTTAGGTATAAAACTTGACGTCATCTCGTAGGTAGTGGACAGGATTGCTGTACAAATTTTCAAGAGACAGAAACAGATGGAAATCTGAGGGTGCAAGATCGGGGTTATATGGTGGATACATTAAAACTACGCAGTCTAAGGCTCTCAATTTTTTATCCAATTTTAGCCCATATACGTAAGATTTTTTTGCGCCTTTTTCCCTTTTTAAAGTAAAACTTTAAAATGTACCGAATTTCTTAGTTGAATTCACCCATTTTGAAAGTGACGGGACTGTTTTGTATTTTTGAAAATGTTACCTTTTCATGGTATCAAAACTAGTCAACTACAAACAAAACAATCAAAAGATTTTATTGTAACTTTTTACTAGAAAATACGAAAAGACTTTTTCCCCGACCGATTCTACATTTAAATATGATTGACAGATGTCCATTGCTAGTTGATTTCAGAATTGTGCAAAGGGTATTCAAAGGGTATTCAAATTCAAGTAAATTCAGAAATATAAACCCTTATGAACAATGATGTAACTAAGGGGACATCCATTAATTACGTGAGCTATTTTTCGATCAGTGTAGACCCTTCTCCCCCTTAGGTGAGATTTAGTGAGATTTACCTCCCTCGTCTTACGTGAGATTGACGTTGAATTTAATTGAGATTGACGGGAAAAAATAAACTGTTCAAGTATACTATAGTTAATTTATTTAAAATAAATGAAATACAAAGCGGAAACTAAATTATTTTATTCCGAGATTTCCGATTATCCCCCCCTCGGTTTAAATGAGATTTCATTGAACTCCGCCCCCCTTTTCTGAGCTCACATAATTAATGAATGTCCCCTAACAATACCATAGATTTAGTTGATGATGTTTGTTGTTTGCACCCCAAATACTACCCATGTATTCCTTTGAATAAATGACAGATATTTTAAGCTTGTAATTATTTGAGTAAAAAGATTGAAGCAGATAAGACGTTGTCTATGTTAGCTCAACTCCAATCATTACCAATTTTAAACGGCGCAATTATTTTAGCGACAGTCGCCTTTGTTACGGGATAACACCCTGTTGTAAATATCGGAATCACAAAGTAACAATTGAGGTAAGTTAAGTTAGCTTTGAACTAAAGTGTTGATTCCAATCAAATTAATATTGATAATAATCGTACAACTATTACTCTAACTAACTTACTAACTAACTAACTAACTTAACTAGACTCATACAACTATTACTTATAATTTTAAAATATTATACATAATATCTTTTAAATACACTCACTCATTACTTTCACCGGAAATGATTATATTACAGAAGAATTAATTCAAGAATTAATTAAAATATTTTTTTAATGAAAAATTAAGTCTATTATCTGAGAGTTTAAGGTATAATTCAAAGCAAACGAAAAATTTCACACAAAATCTATATTCATTCTCATTTCGTTCACTTGACTTTCTTTTGACGAAATAAAAGAAATTTTTCGTGCATAAAATGGAAGGTTCAATATACTTGTTCTACACGTACTGATGTAAAATTTCATGCAGTCATTTATATTTTGAGCCCACTTCCATGCATTTCTTTATTCTAGTAATATGTAATGATTACATTATAGTATTACCGACAACGTATTGGCTATTTCACATTTTTTTGTGTGAAATTTTAAAAATAACACAAGTTTAGATTGATGATGTAAAAAACAAGACGGTAAAAATTCAATAGCATTAAATTACCTTTTTTATTGTAACTTTATACGTACATGATTTGTGCTGCTAAATTAAAATATGCTTAAATTTAATATTTTAAATACGTGAAATGATTTTTCTTTAAAAAAAAAAACATTAGTTTATTATAATTAAATGAAATGAAAATCTACAGTAATTTATGATACACTATTTTATAATAAATTATTTTTTTTTTCTACCGAAAAATAATAAATTCATCAACCGGCATTTATATGTTCGCGCGGGCAACATTTTATCTTTTTCAAAAATTCAAATGAATCTTTTGTCTCGGCTTATAAAAACGGCAGTACTGGTCGCCGCCGCGTCATTCATTTTTGGAATTTTGTCTCAAGAAATAGTTAACGCACATCACACCTTTTATTACGGTCTCTATGCGGTGGTTAATATATATTTAAGCATCGTAACCGTACTTTATAAAATTGTGTGATCCTTGCTTAGCATTGTCTCGATTCAACAAATATATATAGTGTCAGTGTTTATCGCCCCCAAACTGGGTAAGTGGTGTTTTTGTATGGCGGGCAATTTATGTAGTTTTAATGCAAGTAATCATGCCTAATGTAAAATTTAATATTTGTATTCAGTAGCATAAATCTCATCTCAATTATGTTCTTAGATTTCATCTTTCAAGTCTACCCTCATTTTTAATATTTTTTATTATAATTGTATGTTTAAATATAAGTTAACCTACTTTTAAAAAATAATTATCTCCGCTTCTGGCTTTATGATTCCACGGCACTACTGCTACAATTTAGGTGCTTTCTTTTGTAACGCAGTGCCGTGGATGTTTGCGAATAGTGCTGGAACGCTTATTTTTTGTGTTTTGATGGCGCGTTCCAGGGTTCGACGTTTGGGTCACCAAGTTCGACGTTTGGGTCACCAATTTCGACGTTTGGGTCACCAAGTTCGACGTTTGGGTCACCAATTTCGACGTTTCCACCTAACCCCAACGACGAGAGTGCACTCCGCCGGGTCTTGAACTACCCGTTCCTGCCGCCCCCGGTCGATAGCGGAATCCTGCCACGCGACTCCTGGGATTACCACCTGCACGGCGAACCAGGAGAGTACCTGAGCCGAACTGCATTTGGAGCTTGTGTGAATTGAGTGCTCGACCCCGCCCATATACATATATTTTTATTCTACCTCACCGGGTTAATTAATTTAATAAATTTTTTTTAGTTCATGGTACCCTGGTTTTATTTACATCCTTAATAGACCAGGGGAACCGTGACATTATATAGATGAAGAAATGCAGTTTACACACTAGCTCTGCCACGCAAGGGTGACGGGAGTATGAAACTCCCAGCCTAAAGTGCAATGCCAGACTATCCACTAAAACCCACATCTTTTTTCCGCCGCTACCTGAGTGGTAGTACCTGTGTACTGAGTACGTCATGTGATCGCTTACGCACACTACCACGACTTAATTACCTAAAAATTTATGTTGTACATGAAAATATGTAATTAAATGCAAATGTTAGTTGTGATTCTATATATGAATGAGCACAGTGAATGAACCTTTCTGTATAGTATTTTGTTATGGTTGTGTATCATCCGTTAGTAACCTCTTAAAATGATAATAAAACGATAATATATGCTCCGAAAATATTTTCATTCTTACTTATTATACAACAATTCTTGGGTGACAAAATTTTATTATCAATCCTGAATGAGGCCTTGTTGCGTATTTATCAATAAACAAACTCCAAATAAAACATTTTCGTATCACAATTCCAGTTTTTGAACTTAGTAAAAAGAAGCCCGAGCGATGAACAAAGCAAAGCACTGTCAATACAACACAAGTACATCATTGATCATCATTGATTCAATAGGGGCTGAGAGCAAATCCAAAAAAAAAGAAAAAGCGCCAAGTAGAAGAAAAGGGGCTTAACAAACAAGTGTAATAACGGAGAACTCAACTCAAGCGAGCCCGCTTGATAGGCGGTTGCAACAAATTTTAAAGTCAAATCTTGAATCGCAAAATATTCAAAGCTATGCTGCGGCTGTTTCGACTTGCAAATCGTATCGCTCTGTATACTAGTCTGACTTGATGTTTGAAGGAGTAAAGCTACACTCATCTGTTAACGTGTGACATAATTCTGTGATAAGTACTTATATTTAATTACATAAAATGAAACTTCTAGTATCTATATCAGCTTTTTAAGACTATATCTGAACCATCGAACAATAAAGAAAAGAAGCTATAAGAAATCAACAAAGGTAACCCTGAGTGAAATATTTATTAGTATTTCATGTGCCATTTATTAAAATTGCCAAAACAATCAAGATATTGATTTAAATACCGAATATATTGTGTTACATTTTTATCGTTTATATTTGTGAAATGTAATAACAATAAATAAACGAAAATAGTACCTACCTAAATATTTCATGCAAAATGAGTTATTAACCATAAACTATATTATTAGATTATTTTTAGATCGGTTAAAAAGAGTTGCAGATATGAACGAAAAAGATACAGATCATCTTCAGTTTTACAACACACGGTTAAGTGTAGGGCGTCCCTCCGCAGCAATATATCACAATGGTTTGTCTGTATAGTAATAAGCTTGTGCTTTATTTGCAAATATGTCAAAGCCCAGCCAAATGGATTAAATATAAATAACTATTTTTACAGAACATAGCTATTAAACAAACCGCGGCTTTCGCTTCATTACTATTCATGAGAGGTTTCTTGTCTTGGTATAGAATTATTTGATAAGACAAAAATATACTTGCACTTAGTACTAGTCTCTTCTCTCGATGAGAGCGTATAATTAATATGAACACCAATTTTTTTGGCATAAGTACACAGCGTTACATAAAACAGAGAATATATTATATATAAATAATATATTATTGTAAATAATAGTTAATTTTACACAAGATGTAACTCGTACGGCGATATTATTATTCCCATACTACATCGCTTCAGCCTGTAATATCCCACTACTGGGCATAGGCCTCTTTCCCCGTGTAGAAGAAGGATCAGAGCTTAATCCACCACGCTGCTCCAATGCGGGTTGACGGATATATTCCCTGCTATGAGTAACGATCGCTATCAGGTGTACTTGATAACAACCGGGACCGACGGCTTAACGTGCTCTCCGAGGCACGGTGGGGAGACCCACAAGGACTGCACAAACACCCAGACCACGGCAAACACCTGTATGGCCAATACAAATGTTTGTTATGTGCGGGGATCGAACCCGCAACCGCCAGCGCAACGGGTACAATTCATGGCTATAACCGTTGCGCCAACGCGGCGTCATACTACATAATATATGAAAATCTTATCAATATTTTAAAAACATATAATATTAATTAATAGACATACTTAAATCGAACTAAAGCGGTCCGTAGTTTCCACTACTGAGTGACAGCAAAACATAAAAAAAATATATATATGTGTTTCGAGGAGTACCTAACCGGTTTACTCTAAGATGAGGTTAACGTATAAAATCCCGATGTTCTAACAATCCATGATTAATCCTGTGTATGTAATATATATGCTAATATAAACACGGTTTATTATAGCTAATATCACATAATATATAATATAACTTACATTACCTTTAAAATTATGTTCCTGAAATCTATTTGGTTTTCGGGTATCTAAGACTCCACCCTCGTTTGAAGATCACAATTCTGTCAACCGCCAGAGCCGTATGTTTAAAAACTTCACGAAATGTTTATCACTATTTATCGCTACTATAATTCAAACAATATTAAATATATATATGAAATTTAAAAAAAAAGTGTCAGAAATGGTATATAATAAAAAATTATGTTAAAAATTTAACAATAGTATGAACCCGTACATGTTATGGTATTAGGTATGAGTACGATTCTTACCTACTTCTTACTGTTTTCACAACATGTCTAATCTTCTCAAAATGTATCTTTAATATTTTCAACATAAAATCTCAATTAAATGAGTAAATTTTTAAATTTCGTAATAAAAGATATAACAGCTCATAAGAATCGTTTTCATTATGAAATCTAGGATAAATATGATGAAATATAGCAAGAGAAACACTGAAGGATCACATCTTAATCCGTGCGTTGTCTCTTAACGATCTTAAACAACATCTTCGCGCTTTGAAATTGTTTACGTCGATAAAATTTAAATAATACTCCTATAAAAACTTTATCGCCGAAACCTTCATGGTATACTCACTTTACAAAGTTACTGTACAATTCATTAAAACCGAGAATGGGTCGTCGTCGGACGCGAGATGGGCCAAAATCCCTCAAAAACCCGCCCTCGGAGGGAAAGTGCTTTGGTTCGCGATATTTTTTCTCTTTACAAAGATAATATCTTGAGGAAATATTCTTAAGTAATTTCTTCTGTCGTGTCAGTCTAGGGGAGGCGAAGACGCGCCTCCATTGTACTCTGTACTTACTGTGCTCTTAATATTTTTCTTTACGATGTATAATTTCGACTTAGAATGATCCGGACAGTTCTTGCCGAAATAAAGATAACGAAACTTCTCTCGACGGGCTTCGCTGCAATTCTGTCTTTATATAATTTAGATTGTTTCTTTTTTTTTTGGTTAAAAATGATATTATACGCTTGTATATTTTTGTTATATTTATCTTACAATGTCATGTTTACAATTTTCATATTACTCTGGTGACTTGGGAAGTTGTTTTGAAACTAAAATGGAAATTATATCACGATAATTATGCGAAAATTGCTTTTCAATAAAGCACTTTATAATAAATAAAACATTTGTTGTAAATATTTATTATTATTATTTATTTACTTTTGGATCGCAATTTTACAAATTGAAGCTATATTCATTTGTTAATTATACTCTAACTATCTCGTTAGCTCATTTAGCAGTACCTAATTCTTTATATTCCATGGTTGTAGGTTCGATTTTCACTTCGGTTCAGAATAGGGTTCAGGTAATTATTTAACTATATATGATGCATATTACCTAAAAATTCATAAATAATAGTACACCTATATCTATAACGCATGCGCTTATTTAACTTTTTTTCTTTTTTTTACGTGGGGAAAATCCATCAAGGATACCCTCCGGCGCGGGGGCGCCAGAGGGTATTATGTCAGACTCCTACTGACTAAAAAACCACTATGTGTGAGCAGTTGCCCCTCTGGGTGGGGCGAGATGGGGTCGCGCTTGCATTCGCCACCTCGACCCGGCATGCGTTAATTTACCTAATTTAGAAATAGACAGCCCTGTGTTCATCATTCATCATCATCATCATCATCATCATTTCAACATCACAGTCTACTGCTAGATACAGGCCTCCACAAGTTCACGCTAAAAATAGCGCAAACTCATGTGTTTTGCTCATAGTCACCATGCTGGCCAGGCGAGTTGGTGACCGCAGGGCTGGCTCTGTCGCACCGAAGATGCTGCTGCCCGTCTTCGACCTGTGTATTTCAAAGCCAGCAGTAGAGTGGTTATCACGCCATCGGTCGGTTTTATAAGTTCCAAGGTGGTAGTGGAACTGTGTTATCCCTTAATCGCCTCTTACGACACCCACGGGAAGAGAGGGTGTTGCTATATTCTTTACTACCGTAGCCACACAGGGAACCTGTGTTAGTTATACATATTTATTTATTTCTATATATACACACGTCTGTTGTTTTAGTAATTTTTAATAAATAAAACTTTCCAAAATTTAATGTTTATTTATATAAGTAAGCCAATTATAAAAAGATAAAATCTTGCGAATTCGCTAAGTCCTATAATTCTAGAAATATATCAAGTAACTTAAAGAGATTAAGGCGGAACACGCCAACAGCAGAAACCTGACAGTTATTTAAGCTACTTTCCTAGTATAAAGATTGTACTAGGAATAAAACAGTTTTCTAACCAATTATTACATTTTAAAAATAATAGCATTTTTTATTTTCAATATTTAACTTGAATCTTGATGCTTGTATAAGTACAATTAACTAAAAAATATATTTGAATATCGGTTCGGAATCGGTTCATCCTGAACTGAATTTTCATCAATATGCTTAAAAAATAATAAAATAAATACATTTCGCAGAAAGAATATACACGAATAAAATAATGTTCAAAATTAAGCTGGAAAATAATACTTTTTTTTATTAGACGCTGTACCGATCTCATTACGGTCTAAAAGTTATTTATTATTTATTTATTTAACACTTTATTGTACACCAAACAAATAAAATAAGCTAGCAACATTAGTTTTGTAGAAAAAAAAATGTACAAAAGGCGGCCTTTTTGCTTAAGAGCAATCTCTTATTATCTCTTATTATATATTAATTTAAGTTCTAAAAGAATACGCGCCCTTTCATGGAAAACCTCAACTATGAAACCAAAAGTTTCAAAAAAACAAGCCTATAATATAGTTTTGCATGATAGAGATATACAAAAGCATTTTTAAAATATTTTTATTTCGCGCCTTACGTACGTTTGCGTAAAACCCATTTATTTATATAGTCACACATTTTTACAGGAAAAGATTTACGGGGAACGCTATACGCTCGAACTGAAATAAATGAAAGAAAAACAAAAAAGAATCTAGTACAATCGCGAATGGGGAATTTATAAGTCCACTGCAGACTTGATTAACTAGACTAATTGTGATTGTAAGTCATTCGGATAATCTTGCTAAAGAAATGTAGAATACGATGAAAAGAGTACAAAAAAAGTCTAAACTTAAACTTCATAAAAAAATTTAACCTTATTTAAAGATATAAAAAGTTGATGCTTACTAAGATATATACATATACATTCTACAAAGTTCTCTCGTTCACATTGGGGTAGCTCAATCCACCAATCTGGGCGGATCGCCTCACTGCGAGGAATAAGGCCGCACTGTGGTCGGCGCAAAAGATCATCGCGGTGAGGGTGATCCGGGGGTACCGTACGGTATCGTGAGCTGCAGCTAGTGCTCTAGCCGGCAACCCCCGTAGGAGCTCCTTGCTGAGACCTACTCATACGTCTCGGGTAGGAGGGCTCTCGGTGAGCCCACATTGGACGGGATCCTACGGGTGCGCCGGATGAGGCAAGAAGCATTAACGCGAAGGTGGGGGAAGGACCTGGCGGAGCAGCCGTATGGAACACGCGTAACGGCTGCCTTGCGCCCGGTCCTTGACTGGTGGATGCGCCGTGATCGCAAGCCCCTCACCTTCCGTCTGACGCAAGTTCTCAACGGGCACGGCTGCTTTGGTGAATACTTGTGTCGGACGGCCCAAAAGGAGCCGACGACTGGATGTCACGATTGTGGCGCGGCAGTGGACTCTGTCCAGCACACCCTCGAGGTGTGCCCGAGATGGGCGGCGCTGCGTCTCGATCTGATGACAGTCCTCGGAGAGGGCTTGTCACTGCCTAGCGTCATCACCGCGATGCTCAGCGATGACGAGTCCTGGAAGGCGATGGTCTCCTTCTGCGAGACAGTAACGTCCCAGAAGGAGAACGACGAGCAGATGAGAGAGAAGGTCACCGACGAGGCCTCCGTCCGCAGGTGACGAACGGGGGTGCGTAGGAGGCGCTACTTAATGCGCCTCCAGTAACGCCCCTGTGCTCGTGTCGGGCCGGGATGGGAAACCGGTCCTACTAGACATAGCGTCGTCAGGATTGTTCAGAGGTGAGCCGGACAGTCCCCATGGAGAAGTCTGGCCTTTTCGCCGAGGCCAGCCGATCGCTGGAGGGATCCTGTTACCTGCAGATCCGGGACCCTCCAATTAAAGCGACTGAAGGCTCCCGCAGGGGGTATTGTACCCCCAAGTGCTGAAGCCGACATACGGTCTATGACTGCCTACCTGGGCGTCCTGGATATCACCCGTAAATGGGTTCCCCTGCGATACCAAAAAAAAATCCACCACCCTACTCCACTGCTGGTTGGTGGATAATTCACCAAAACTAACAATCGCTATCAGCTATTATAATTACAACCGACACCGAGGACTTACACCCAGACCTTTTCTGTTTACCTTATATAACTAACAGTCATACCTCACTTCCGACAAAATAAGATATATTTCCTTCAGCAGGAAGTTGCTAAGATTAAGCATTCGGATAAACGATCTCTTCGGTTGTATAATATTCGTACAAATTTCGATATTAACACTGAATCAGCAACTTTACATTATTGATGGTTACTGAGCGAAATTTCGTTAGGCTTACATCGTTATTTCAGTCTGCACAGTAAGACGAAAATATAAAAAAGATCAAGGATATATTACAAATAATTCAAAATGCTTCTTCCATAAGTATAACCACAGTATATTCGTTCTCATTTCAAGATTAATACATAACCATAACAACGAAAATGAACATTGAACATTGTCTGAAACGTGGTTTTTAATACTCGTGGTATCTACTGCTATATATATATATATATATATATATATATATATATATATATATATATATATATATATATATATATATATATTTCGAAGGAGTATGGTAACTAAAATTGTGTGACACGAGAATTTTATATATAAGATATATTAATCCTTAAATTTTTTTAACCGTAATTACTTTACCTCTCCACCAACTAAACCTTAACAGGATTGTTAATCGGCTATGTCGTAAATATAGCACCTTGCCATGATTGTTTCAAATAAAAGTGTAAAATGCAATAAATTCATTAATTTACAGTAAAAAAATGAAAAAAAAAAACTAAATGACACTCACTTAGAAGGTATTGGAGATACCAATCCATGATAATACGATAAATCTCTATATATATAAAAGCGAAAGGTCACTCACTCATCACGAAATCTCCGAAACTATAACACCTACAAACTTGAAATTTAGCAGGTAGGCTCCTTATAAGACGTAGGCATCCGCTAAGAACGGATTTTACGAAAATCGACCCCCAAGGGGGTAAAACGGGGGTTGGAAGTTTGTATGAAAGTCCTATGTTTTTGAAGTAAGAGACTTGAAATTTAAAATGTTCGCTCTTTAGATGGTGAGAAGGTGTCCAAATAATGTATCTTTAGAAAGCAACTCCCTTTTGGGGTTAAAACGGGGGAGGGTAGATTGATTCACTCATCATGAAATCTCCGGAACTATAACAGCTACAAGCTTGAAATTTAGCAGGTAGGTTCCTTATTGGGCGTACACATCCGCTAAGAACGGATTTTACGAAACTCGACCCCTAAAGGGGTAAAAGGGGGGTTGGAATTTTGTATGAAAGTCCTATGTTTTTGAAGTAAGAGACTTGAAAATTAAAATGTATGCTCTATAGAATATGGTGAGAAGGTGTCCAAATATTGTATTTTTGAAATTAACTCCCTTATGGGGTTAAAACGGGGTATGGTAGGTTGACTCACTCATCACGAAATCTCCGAAACTATAACACCCAAAAACTTGAAATTTGGCACGTAGGCTCCTTATAGTACCTCCTTATTTGCCGGGAAAACTTTGTGATAAACTGATTTCGACGCGGGCAAAGCCGCGGGCACAGCTAGTATTTAGATATAATGATTGTCGATACTTTCAATTTTAATAAAAAAAGCTGAGGTATATTCATCATTGAAGATTTTGTTTTCATGAAAATTTGTCATAAAATTTGTTACTTATTTGAAATATATTTGTAACAAGTAAATAATATACGTATAAGTAGATCAACAACTTTCTTCAATAGAAAAATGTTAGATAATGTTCTGCGTCCTCATTATGAATTAGAAATTTATAGCGATAGATGTGAGTTACAAATGCGCTGAAAACGAAGAAGGAATTTTAAGATCATTGACGCTGCGATAACAAATTAGGTTTTCTTAAAGAAGTGTCTTCATTTTCAGCGCCAGCCTTATATCCTTATATTCTTATCAACTTTAAAAACCTAAGTATGACCAAATTACAGGCAAAAATTTAAATTCGAAATATTTTCTGAATATTTTAATTAAATTATATTCAGCACACGGTCTAAACACACATCGTAAACAGTCATGACATGAAGATGTTCTTCTTACTGACGATGTTTTAAATAATCTTATCAATCATAGTTGCCGGATCTTTTCCTAGAAAGACGTGTGAAATTCCTACAAACATAATTCTCCAAAATGACTATACTATATACAGTACATTTATTATATTATGTAGTCATGAATGCAAAACTAGAATTATATAAACAAATCTGCGCCCAAAACAAATATTATTAATTAAAGACACGTTATTACAAAAGCGACTGTAATATCTAACTAAACACACGAGTATCGACTTGTCAATACAAGAATAAGAAAAAGAATGCAAAGCTGTATTTATAAACAAATTAAACGAGGCCTGTGGCCTGTTTTACAACTTTCTAATATAATTTTATCCTGAGTTTATATATACTTTGCAAGTAGGAAATAAAACACAGCTTTTGAACTTATAGGTTGCAATTACAATCAAATTAAGATGTACTGGAATTGATAGTGAAAAAATGAAATTATTGCTTTTTTAAATTTTATTACGCTATAAGTTAGAGAGCTTCATATAATAAGCAATCAGTGTAACAGCTCCTTACTATCTTAATCGTATCAAACACAGCGTGTCATCGTGACGCAGTAATGGTAGGGGAAAGTTTCATGTTACATGTAGTCTGATTTATTTCGGAGTCACGCAGAAACTACTAACTTGATAGGTGCACAACTCTGCAACTCAATATAGTTAATTAAGGTCTTAATCTCTGTTTTAAGCTACGACAGAATTGACAAGATCGAAGCCCTCCTCTCTTCCGCGGGACCGAACACAAGGGACCCCCACCGGTGGCTACCCTGCAGATCGGAGAGAGGAGGGTCAGGATGAGCCCCCAAATCAAATATCCGGGGTTCATCCTTGACTATATTTCGGAGTCTGTTGGAGTATGGCGACGTACGGTGCCCCGGTTTAAGCGCATCGCCTCACTGCGAGGAATAAGGCCGCGCTGCGATCTGCGCAGAGGATCATCTCGTTGATGGTGATTCGGGGGTACCGTACGGTGTCGTGGGCTGCAGATACTGATGATGATGATGTGATGGGGCAAGAAGCACTAATGCGGAGGTGGGGGGAGGACCTGACGGAGCAGCCGTATGACACAAGCGTAACGGCTGCCTTGCACCTAGTCCTAGAGCGGTGGATGCGCCGTAAGCGCAAGCCCTTCACCTTCCGTCTGAGGCAGGTTCTCACCGGGCACGACTGCTTTGGTGACTACTTGTGTTAGACGGCCCACAGGGAGCCTACGACTGGATGTCACGATTGTGGCGCGGCGCTGGACTCGGTCCAGCACATCCTTGAGGTGTGCCCGAGATGAGCTGCGTTGCGTCGCGATCTGACGACAGTCCTCGGAGGGGACTTGTCACCGCCGAGCGTCATCACCGAGATGCTCGGCGACGACGAGTTGTGGAGGGTGATGGTCTCCTTCTGCCAAGACAGTAATGTCTCAAAAGGTGAATAACGAGCGGGTGACAGAGAAGGCCGCCCACGAGATCTCCCTAAACAAGCGCCAAACGGGGGTGCGTCGATATTGAAGTAGATTTTTTCAACTACGAGCAAACTCAATTTTACACCTCGTAGAGGTAAAGGTAATAGAATAGAATGTAACTAGATAATTGTTGTAAATTTTTGCTTAGAGTTTTTATGCATTATTAAAGTGAATTTGGCTGGGTATCAATTTGACGAATATTACGGAAATCAAAATTTAATAATAATAAAAAATATTAAAACGACTCAGCAGTTCAAAAGATTTTCAGCATTGACGTGTATAAAAACTAGCTCACATAGCGATATAATGCAGCGCGTTTTATTTTATAAGGGTTGAATAGGAACGAATGCCAGCAGTTGAATAGTTATTCCGCCATCGGTCGGCTTTTTAAGTTTCAAGGTGGTAGAGGAACCCTTAGTCGCCTCTTACGATACCCACGAGAAGAGGGGGGGTGGCTATATTCTTTACTCCGTAACCACACAGCAGCAATTTAATTAATTCTTCTACATTTTATATGTAAAAATGTATACCCGAATAATTATTTTTTTTTTTATACCTCGAACAGAACTTGAAATTAATATTTTACTAGCTGACCGACAGACGTTGTTCTTTTTTGCGAAATTTCAAATAATCATTACTTTTTTCGGAAACTTTCCAATTTTCTGCGCAATTTTATTTATTTTCCACTAGTGACCCGCTCCGGCTTCGCTCGGGTATAAAATATAATTATAGCCTATGTCATTCACTGAAAAAATGATTAAAATCGATTTTGATTTTGAGTTTTGATTTATTCACTACTGCCCGTGGCCCGCACGCGTTAACTTTAGAGTAAAAGCCGGCCGGAACCGCGGCAAACGCTACGTACCGCAATTTTTAAATCTGTAATATCTTCGAAAATATTCATTAAATCATATGCTGTTGCTACGTGTTAAAAAAATTGTTTGTTGGGCCAGAGAGAGTCACCCACAATTCTTAACACGAGACTACAAGAGAGAGAGAGAGTAAAAAAAATCCTCCAGAATCTTAATCTTCTTTTTTTCAAAAACTCACAAAATCAACTTACATTAATGCAAAGCTTATACCATAAGAAACTACAATGACTCACCCACAATAAATTGCACCCAGATCTTAAGTCGGCGAGAGAATCCAACCCAAAAAGGCCGCAAACACTCGCCCTGAGGCTTATATACAGCAAACCCAGCGCGTCGCGACACAACTACCCCCTAAGGTGAACCGCGACGTAATACAATACGAGGGTATTCCAAAAATTTAAATCAGTCGCCTAGAAAAAGTAAATAGCAACGCTAATGCATAACTGTGCTATTATACATCAGCAGGAACGAAACTACGTGCTAATAAAAATATATGCTACACTGTAAAGAGCCATATAGATCTATATTAAATCAACAACGCATTTAAGGTATTTAATAAGGATAAGGATTAATGCTGTATTGATTAAAATCGCTTTGAAAATGAGTCATTATTTGTCGTAAAAAGTAAATGACAAAAAAATGTTATTGTGGGATATCCATAAGAGATAGACATATACCATAGCGGAGTTTTCTGTAGACCTTTTCAATGTGTACAATACTTAGTACAATATTTTGATAAATCTCGTAGGGTTCAGACTGCGTTTGCAATGTAAGCGGAAAAAATGTAATTATTTACGACATCACATTAGAAACCTCAAAAATAACAGTATTTCTCCACTATTTAATGGATGTTATTATACATATAAACCTTTCCCTTCAATCACTCAATCTATTAAAAACCCCGCATCAAAATCCGTTGCGTAGTTTTAAAGATTTAAGCATACCATAGGGACATAGAAACGTAGGGACAGAGAAAGAGACTTTGTTTTATACTATGTAGTGATAATAAGTAATTTCGTTCCTATCCGGTGTCCCGCAACACCACACGTTTTTTTGGTAGCAAATGTATTTTTGTTTTCGTTTAGATTCTATTTGCTGTGCACATAAAACAATGTTAGTGTTTATAATTAGCAATGTAAATTAAATGTATCACTTAGTATGATATATAAGAGATGCATTTACGCAGGACGGTTATACGAATCGCGTGCGTATCTTCGTCAGTGCGCGCTAGGTCTCATTCAGTAGGAGCCCATAATACTTCACAAATCCGCTTTATATTAAATACTCGACGTCATGCGTCTTACTGCTCAATTACACTCTTTTTGCCGATATCAACCTATACAAAAATTCGACGGAAATGATTTGAGATGTCGTAAGCATGTGAGATTTTGACGGTTAATTTGAATTTAGTCAATTTTGTTGTAAGTTTTTGCTGATTCTAGATTTTGATTATTTTAGTACAAGTATTTTATGTACTTTTCTTGGTTGAATTTTTTTTACCGGGATGGGTAACATATATACATTTCTGGTCCTGCTCCATTACGTAAGGTCATCATTTTGTAACCTATAAACTTGTCCATAAAAATTACATAAAGTAGTCCAAAATCAAAAAATAGATTAACAAAAATCAAATTTACTCGACAATAATTTTTTAGACTATTCAGTGAAATATGCCTTTAAATACAACAAATATTCAAGCGTAAAAAAAAAATAGAAAAATATTTAAAGAATCAAAAAGTTACTATAATACCCTAAAACATAATAACATTCACTCAGCACAACAAAAGCAGTAGATAAAAGCATGGACACCATAGCTAATCCTTGAATTGAAGGAGTCTCACTTTAAACAGTGGTTGCAACGAAGCCACTACACGTACCAAGTAAAGACGGCACTACAATAGCATGGAGGGTTCTAGCTGTCCACTTCAACCCTCTCAGACAGCACGCACGGGGTAAAATTTAATGTTATTTTTTTTAAACTTTTGTCTCGGAGGTTGTTTAAAGAGGTTTCGTTCATGTGATAAAACATAACCGCGATTATATGTCTGGCATTTAGTGCTCCACATTGTAAGCCCTCAAAACGCATTGTGTTTTCAATTTCAAATTTCATGAACCTTAGGTAGGTACATTGAGTGTTGTCTTTGGCACTATAATAAATTTTTTAGGTTTGTTCAGTTGTACTTCACTAGTAATTTCTAAAACTACTTACCACATTTTAATAATAATTTAATAACGATAAATTACATTATTAACAGAAGGTAATATTAATATATCAACTTATGCTCATTTCCATCTTAAACACAAAAAACAACATATAATACGAAATGACATAATAATCTTAGTATAATGAACTGTAATTTAAAAGTATGAAATTTTATTATTAAGAATAAAACATAAAGGACCATTAAACCCAATCGATAAAAGGGTTGTATTTTGAGAAATTCGATTAATTCTAGGCTTGAAACTCTTTACACAAACACGATTTTTGTAAAAAATAATATATTTATAATGTTTCCGTTTACTGGCGTTTCGAGTACATATCTAATACTACGAGTATATCTACGTCAGACCAGGTGGACCTATTCTGTTGCATTCTGAATTAATTCACAATGGCTGCTTTATTTATTATACTTTATAATTAGTGGTTGTTTTGGTTAAAATATGTTAGTATGTACGAATACCATCGCATTAGGTAATAAACCTGTAATAGAAGTGTATTTTTGGCAATAAATAAATAAAATTTCTCTTGAAGTGGTGTTTTCATTAACCGCCGTATAACTCGAATTTCTATTTAAAAACCTTAAAATATCGCTAAGCTCTTTGCACGGTCTACTCACGGGTCCGTTGTTGACAAAGTCAATGTTTATTTTCTCTAGGTGTTGTCTCTCAACCTAGGAAGGAGATCGCGGTAAGCCTTAAGTTGTTTTGATAGGATAGTGATTTTAATATAATAATCCCGATTTATGTTCAAAGGTCGAGATAAAGTGGCGATCATGATTTACAAAAACAGGTCTTATTGAAAGTTTTCTTTATTTTTTTATACGACTAGGTCGGCATACAAGCGTACGACTCACCTGGTGGTAAGCGATTACCGCAGCTTATTAAAGCGTGTTGCCGACTTACCCCCAATCCCCCTCAGGAGCTCTGGTCACCTTAATTAAAGCGTGTTGCCGACCTACTCCCAAGGTCTCACCAGAGGAATGCAACACTACTTGAAAACAGTATGTAGCTGTGATCTTCTGTAACTTCTTCTTCAGTCAGGTAACTCTAAATTTTGAGCAAGACGTTTTGTTCTATAAGAGAAGGGTTTCCTACGTGGAGAAAGAAATCTATGTCTAGCAGTGGGATACTACAGACTGATTCAATCAATCGATTTCCTTCTGTGACTAACCTTTAGAAAGAAAAAGAAATGAGTAAAAATAAAAAAAAACTGTATAAAAATTTATTTGTCTATGCGTCGTTAAACCAAATACTCCCTTCATGTAGTTAGTTAAAGTCACAGTAGATTCCGTCATATTCTACTATCGTGACAGAAGCTCGTAAAGAGGTGACGAATCCGGTTTAAGTTCCTCCTATTCCCAACTCAATAACCAGACTATAACTCCGACAAATCTCTTAGAGATCCGTAAACAACTTGTCTTTAATAAGCTTGATGTAGTTAAATTCAGTTTCTGCAAACTCCTCAAATAATAGCGAGTCAATTTAATATTTTGTAAAATTGTATCAATAAAACATATAACAAAACAAAATTATTTTTAATTGGTTTTGTATTTCTAATTTTATTATTTTTTTTTTCTTAATAAAAATATAGATATTATATAACTTTCTATAAGTTATTGTTGAAAGCTTTAGTTCGAAGAGAGTCAAAATAAATTAATAAACCATATAGCTATACAAAATACCGTTTGAATTTTTTGATATTTGATATTTGTTTTAGATCCTATAATATTAGTTTCTAAATCAGTTTATAATGAATGACACCGATGCTTGGCAAAGTCTTTTCCGTGTAGATCGATCTCAATACTTAACCCATGTAAGGTCCCAAACCTTAGCTATTATATAACTAGCAATAACTTGCTATATTGTAAGTTATTGAAATAAATTCTAATGAATTGAATGAAATAACTATCGCATTCTAATACCAAATAATGAAATAATTTAATAGTTCCAAGTGGCCAACTTTACTCACAGATTGTCACACGAAAAAACACAAAAAAAATCGTTTTATCTTTCTTTGTTATTATGATAATAAATATTTTTTGAGAATACAGAACCGTCAATTTAAAAACACTTTATCATATCAAAGAAAACACACAATTTACAAGCGGCTCGTCGTTACAAGACGACTGTTCTGAATAATAAGGCCATATCTCACGAGGCCTCGATTCGTTATAAAGTTAACGTTTTATTTGTCGCTTTTGTTAGAAAATTGACGATAAAATAGAAATAAAATAATTGTCAAGATTTTTTATCTTTGTACAAACACGTATTTGATTTTTTTTATTATTATTATTTAAACTAAACTGATTATCGACTCAATAGCCAAGTCAAATAAATATTTAAATATAACATCAATGTAAATGCCTATTTAACTAAACTAACCAAACTTTCATCTATTAAATAATTGTAAAAATAATGTAAGCTATTGAAGCGATAATAACTATTAAAAATCTATTTTGAAATCGACACTGCAAGATCATATTTTAGTGATCTTGCAGTGTCCTCCAAATGGTCGGCTTCTTTAAGTGTCGTGTCAATGACCCAGTCAGCCGAGTTTTACAGTTAAGTCGGTGATTTATATTCTCTTTACCCATGACTTCTAAACATTTTTTTTTAATATTTCGATTTTAATAAGGCCTAGTATCATCATCAGCTGTAACTTACTGATGATTCATTTTTTTCACTTATAATTTCGGTACGCCGACATGTATCTCTATTTTCGCCTAAACGAAGGACGTGAGTTTATTAACATGTTGTCTATATTTATTAACTTGGGAAACTTAAATTGAAAATAATAATAATTACTTTTTTGTTATTAATTTGTTTAATATATAAATAAGTTTGTTTGTTTTTCGATCTCATCATAGTTTGTTTCCTGTTTTTCCATTTTTTTATTTGCACGTATAATTTTAGAAAGACCGTTGGAAAGAAGCTTTCTTGTGAAACTTAAATCAATAGTTACTTTGAAACCATAGAAAAACATTTCAATTTTATTTGTATGTATAGATCATAAAATATAATTAAGTAAATAATATCCTATATAACACGAAAACATCAAAATTTAAGGTATATACTGTGCAGTTAAAATTACATTAAGACTGGACTTATTGTTTATTTATTTATTTTTAATCTTGGTTAACCTAGTCTAAGAATAAACCAAAAGTTTTCATTCAAAAGCAATCAGAAATATTTAAACTTTTGAACTCTTCACCCCTTTAAGGATAACTTTTAATAAGTTGTACGGATGGGACTGAGGAGTGTTAATTTAAAAAGACGTGTTCATAGCAAAACTGCATGTTTATTACTGACATTTAAATATAAGGCTTATAAGGTATACAACATAGCTATATATACTTAGAACGTATACAACTTAGTATACTACAAAGTATTTATTCATTTTAAATCAGTAGCTCAATAATTAATCGCATGTTTCAACTTGGAAAAAATAACGGACTTGTCTTACAAACCTTCAACCCCCTTACCCTTAAGGTATAATTAAATAAAATCTATTTTTAGCGGACGTCTACTAACTATAGACTTGTGCTTGCAGCACAATAGAAGGAATTTCGTATAAACTTTTGAGGACCCTTAGATATACTGTACAATAACTAGATAGATGTCGCTACAAGATCTTCAGCATCACCTAACCTAATTTTTAAGTATAATAATAACATCCTCATTTAGCCACCAGCTATTAAAAAAATAACTCATCAAATTGTGATATAAAAGACGATATTTTAAGTGATCGGAAAAGAACATTAGTTATTCTAACGGCGCCAGATGTCGGCGTCAATAAACCTTCGCTGCAGATATACACAGACATAAAGAAAAAAGATAAGGTTTTACATTAAAACTAAGCTTCCGTTCGTTTTCACCTGTATGCATTACCTTTTGATAAAAATTTTATTCGACTGATATTTTAACTATCCCGCTTCTACTTCCTGTCATAATTTCATATATTTCGATATTTTAAATTGTTTTAACTTAAGCCTTAATCTTAACAACTTCGCGGACAGTATCATGGGAATCTCTGTTCAAGAATCAATCATTCAATCATTACAGCCTATACAGTCCACTGCTGGACATGAGCCTCCACAATTTGACGCCAAAAATAACGTGAACTCATGTGTTTTGCCCATAGTCACCACGTTGGGCAGGTGGGTTGGTGACCGCAGTACTGGCTTTGTCGCACCGAAGACGCTGCTGCCCGTCTTCGGCCTGTGTATTTCAAAGCCAGCAGTTGGATGGCTATCCCGCCATCGGTCGGCTTCTTAAGTTCCAAGGTGGTTGTGGAACCTTGTTATCCCTTAGTCGCCTCTTACGACACCCACGGGAAGAGAGGGGGTGGCTAAATTCTTTAGTGCCGTAGCCACACAGCACAACACTGTTCAAGAATGACACAATAAAAAAAATCATATAGATAGACTTGACGTTTAAATACGTCGTACTGGCATGATACTAAATGTTTTGAAGGCTTTACGACAGAAACGTCTTATCACATCATCGTTAAGGCAGCAGCGTCTTCGGTGCGACAAAACCAGCCTGCAGTCACCAACCCGCCTGCCCAGCGTGGTGACTATGGGCAAAACACACGAGTTCGCGCTATTTTTAGCGTGAACTTGAGGAGGCCTGTGTAGAGCAGTGAACTGTGATAGGCTGAAATTATGATGAATGATGATAATAGCGCGAACTTTTTTTATCTTTAAATTTAGGTTTTATTTCTCAAATATTTACAAAATGGTCGATCCAGTTCGTATGCTTCCAATATAAGACCCTTTCAAATTACCTTATTCATTAAACCTTGCAACAGATGGAAATTTATTGATAGATTTTTTTACTGACCGTCCTTTAATGTTCAATTTCTTTTTTACAACGTTCATAACGATTGCAAATGCGTCACTAAATAAAATATAAATATAACTTGATAATATCGTCATTTACAAACGACCCATCTTAAATATTTGACAAAAACATTAGTTGTAAATAAAAATCAATTAATATTTCTGATTTATTTATATCATGTACGTATGTATACGTTATTTACCTTTGAGTACTATGATTTTTATATTTACTTTAAGATTTTTTTAATAAAAGCATATACCTAATATTCCTTCTACAATGGTCAAGTTTTCAATCTTAGTGTATCAATAATCAATTGCGAAAGAAGACTTCTAATTCTTCTAGTTCTCAAGAATTGGTCCTACTATTTAAGTCTTGATGATTTTAGTAAATTAATTACATAACCAATCAACCAATAATACTTAAAATTCTAAAAGAATTATAATTTACACATACAAATCACAATAAACATTTACAGTAAGGGACATAAATGGCTTAATTTAATTAGTACATTTTATAAACAGTTAAATGATTATTGTAATTCTATAATTATATTATGAAAATGTAAATTATAGATTCGCTATTCTCATTTGACCGCATATATTGACCGCAGAGTGAAATAATAATTTAATAAGCATTTGACCCTCATCAAATGCTTTAGTTTGCAGCTTAAAATTGATAGTAAATAACACAAATTGATAATAAATTTATGATATTTGGAGAACGATAACGGTGTCATTGATATTATTTTATTATAAAGCGATCGGAATAATTAATTTCGGTAATAAATTAAATGGATTGAAAAACAAAAATAAAGATGGAAATTGCGCTGATTGAAACAATACATTTGGATTCTGTTTTTTGTTATTATTATTTTTTGTGGTTACTTTTGATTTTATTATTTTTTTTTATTAAAATAATAAAATGATTAGTTTAAGTAGACACCGAAGGCTAAGTTCATAATCATCAATACATATAATAAAATGTAAATGTAATATTTGCACGATCTCAGAAACAGCTTATCCGATTTAGATGCGGTTTTCACTAATATATTGTGGTAAGCTTCACTTAACATTAGCATTGTTTGTTTCATGTCAATTGGTTCGTAAATAAAACAGCAATTTCAATGTAAAGAATCACGTTGAACATGTATTTACATGTTCCGTCGTTTGGGTATTTACCTAAACGACGGTGTTTATAATCCAAAATAAACCAAAAGCCTATATTCAAAAAATGCTGTCCAAAGTCACCATTTCACGCGGATGAAGTCGTGGGCACAACTAGTGTATTAATAAATACAAATAAAGAATAAAAACCCTTGTACTGAACATTTTAAATACACAATATAAAAAGTATAAAGACTGAATTACTCCACTGAAAGGAATTTCTCAGATATGTGTTAATCTTAGGTCTTCTAAAGTTTTTTTTTTTTGGAAAATAATATAAAAGGCTAAAAGTTACACTATCAATTCCTATTATTACTTATTAGAAATAGAAATTTGACACACTGCATGCGTTAAAAATCTCAAATTTGCTAAATAATCTTAAATAAAGTTAAAATCATTTACGTATGGAATAAAACATTTAAAAACGAATATAGCAACGGCTCTTTAAAATCGAATCGAGAGTCGTAAACACAATCAGCGCTTACCACACATCCACTTGACAAACAAACATTTTAACAAATAGTTCCTACGGCATCGAATGCTTTATTCAGCGTAGTGCCGGCACCGGATATATTTTATGACCTCAGCTGAAATCCGAAATCGTATTCGATGATTTTCAATTTCCCAGTCGCAGAGGGTCGCCGTATTAGGTATGATATTTTATATGAACAATTTAGGATTCAACGAAAATATTAAAATAAATCTATATTATTATATATACAAGAATAAGTCTCTATCTATGTCTATTTTTGGATGTATTCACAGTCAAAATCTTTAGGTCAATTGTAATTAAATTTAAAATAGATATGGCAACTTTGTCTATGAAACGTCAAAATGGCGTATTGCTAATAGGCTAAAAAACATTTTTGCATGATTAAAGTTATTTATTACGTGAAAAAATATTTATTATAATAATAGAATGAAAAATAAACTAATTTACAAACACATAGTAATCAATCAAGTCATAAATCAACACAGTAAATCATCCGAGGGTTTTTTCTCCGACTTTTTTCTCTCTCGATGTAGGTACTCTAGGGACATCACTTTAATTTATTTGTTGTAACATTTAATAAAGCCAAAGGTTTAATTCCATTTCAACATCTGCCAGACGTATACGTGATTTTTTAGGAGACCAGTTAATAATCTATTAGCAGATAAAGAATTTTGTGGTAAAGTTAAATCCATACCGAATTGGGGTAAACAAAGTAAAGGACAAAAAAGTGATATAAAATTACAGTAAATTACAACAATTTGGGGTTGTTTTTAAGACCAGTGCAAGTCGCAACCTCTAATAAGAAGCTCCGAGCATTTAATTTTATAGTCACTTATATAAAGGAAGCGTACAAGATAAGATCACTTAGTTTACGATTAAAAAATTAAATTGAACAGAGTTACTTACGGAGGCTCAATTAGGACATTTGTACCAAACATTGCAATAAAAATAAAGCCGTGTTCAAATTCTGCTAGCTCGTTGACTTAAAAAAAACTTGCTTCTAGACGAAGATGATAATATTGTAATGTAACCGATATTGCAACCAAGCGCCTATTGCATCTGAGACAAGTGGATCGTTTCCAATTATATTTACGGTTTCTATTATGTATCAAAAGATCTAGAACACAATAGTAAATATTTTTGAATATCATATCAAAAATTGACCGCTCCAGCGGGATTCGAACCCGCGTCTCCGACTGACCGTGTCGGCGCTCTAGCCAATTAAGCTATGGAACGATATACCCGCTAGAGCGAAATTTTCGATATGATGGTTTTTATTTTCGGTTTAAGCGAACCGTGGCGCCGTCTATAGTGAGTTCTTTACAGAGACCCGTAACTATTCAAAGTTTCATATTACAATGAAAATCTTTGACAGGAGACGACACCATGCTATTTTTAATATGTACGATTTTTATTTTTGTGTTACCCACACATTAGGAATTCTAAATATTTTTGAATATCATATCAAAAATTGACCGCTCCAGCGGGATTCGAACCCGCGTCTCCGACTGACCGTGTCGGCGCTCTAGCCAATTAAGCTATGGAACGATATACCCGCTAGAGCGAAATTTTCGATATGATGGTTTTTATTTTCGGTTTAAGCGAACCGTGGCGCCGTCTATAGTGAGTTCTTTACAGAGACCCGTAACTATTCAAAGTTTCATATTACAATGAAAATCTTTGACAGGAGACGACACCATGCTATTTTTAATATGTACGATTTTTATTTTTGTGTTACCCACACATTAGGAATTCTAAATATTTTTGAATATCATATCAAAAATTGACCGCTCCAGCGGGATTCGAACCCGCGTCTCCGACTGAGCGTGTCGGCGCTCTAGCCAATTAAGCTATGGAACGATATACCCGCTAGAGCGAAATTTTCGATATGATGGTTTTTATTTTCGGTTTAAGCGAACCGTGGCGCCGTCTATAGTGAGTTCTTTACAGAGACCCGTAACTATTCAAAGTTTCATATTACAATGAAAATCTTTGACAGGAGACGACACCATGCTATTTTTAATATGTACGATTTTTATTTTTGTGTTACCCACACATTAGGAATTCTAAATATTTTTGAATATCATATCAAAAATTGACCGCTCCAGCGGGATTCGAACCCGCGTCTCCGACTGACCGTGTCGGCGCTCTAGCCAATTAAGCTATGGAACGATATACCCGCTAGAGCGAAATTTTCGATATGATGGTTTTTATTTTCGGTTTAAGCGAACCGTGGCGCCGTCTATAGTGAGTTCTTTACAGAGACCCGTAACTATTCAAAGTTTCATATTACAATGAAAATCTTTGACAGGAGACGACACCATGCTATTTTTAATATGTACGATTTTTATTTTTGTGTTACCCACACATGAGGAATTCTAAATATTTTTGAATATCATATCAAAAATTGACCGCTCCAGCGGGATTCGAACCCGCGTCTCCGACTGACCGTGTCGGCGCTCTAGCCAATTAAGCTATGGAACGATATACCCGCTAGAGCGAAATTTTCAATATTATGGTTTTTATTTTCGGTTTAAGCGAACCTATTATTGGCTATTAACCTATTAATTGGCTAGAGCGCCGACACGGTCAGTCGGAGACGCGGGTTCGAATCCCGCTGGAGCGGTCAATTTTTGATATGAAATTCAAAAATATTTAGAATTCCTAATGTGTGGGTAACACAAAAATAAAAATCGTACACACAATAGTAACTTGAAAATAGATATAGTTTTCCATAAGTTAAATTATTCGATAGAATATTCCGCAACGCAATTCTACTTCAATTTATACGTTAACATTTCAGAATTTCTTTCGAAACACGCAACTTGTTTTATGGTATTTTTCATTACAGCCGAAAACGATTTAATTTTTTGTCATTCCGGCTCAGAATTTACGACCGTCTGATGTTCAACTCTCGTCTTCTATAACTGCTAGAGTATACGCCCAATATCTCTATTTATGTGCAAAACATTATACTAATATTTTCGTAGTTTAGCCACGTAAAACTTCAACAGAGTTACAGTCGCTATAAAATTTTTAGTATGGAAACATGACGATATGAACTAACCCTCTAACACGCATAAAACTTTTTAATAATCCTGGATACGCTATCGTGATTTGGTCAGGGCATACAGTATTAACTCATATTATAAACTAAAAATTAAATTATTATTTTGTATTTATTTTTTATAACACTAACGTTAAACGTAAATGGTAAAAATGTATACGTTCCAGCTGATACTAAGTGGCAACTGCAGCCTATGGACGCCTGCAACCCTATAAAAATCACTAGCCCGTTACTGGATTTACTCCGTTTTCAACACAGTGTATTCCCAGGAGTTTTGACTACTTTAATCATCACAGCAACAGAAAACTACTTGAGAACGATATTCGGTTGTAGTCTTTCGTGCAATAATGCTAGTTTCCACACTTTCTACATCAGTCCTCTGCCCAAAGGTTGCCTAGAAGAACTGAGGCGACTGTGTTACTCACAAGTTCTATATTTTGTCAGTTATGAACTGGTGTGCAAATAAATAAATACATACCAAGACATGCTGCTCCAGATTTTGCGCAAAATATTTCCTGTTATGCCCTGTGTCAAACGTATATTATAATGTGTATTCAAATATAGGCACCAAATTTACAACGTAATCACCAAAAACATAAAAGTGAATTTATCCTTTTCACGAAATTAAAATACTAATCATAAATTTCATTCGTTTTTGAACAGAACACTTCAAAAGAAACAATACCTAAGGAATGGCGGTCATATATTTCATCTGAAGTATGAAGCGACAAACAAAAGAAGGTCAACTCGGAAAGCCTTAAACCGGTTTCTTGGGTCGTAAAAATGTAAGCTTCGAAAGAATTAAATCTTTATTTAGTGGTAAAAAGTAATAGAATTTTGTAGCTCTGTATCTAGCATCCAGTGACATGTCCAACGTTGCGTTCACATTTTCTATCGTTATTCTTATCTTATGTTGAATTTTATTTATTCGACCATTTAATAGCCCGATGAACTTCTTATCACCTACATATATTTGTGAAAAATATGGACAAAAGGCTTTCTGAACGCATCTATTAAATATTTGACAACCAAGTGACAATTTTTTTGATAAAAGACATCAGATTTTTCACAGCTAGGAAATTTTTTTACTGGAAAATTAAATTGTTCTTTTTACTATTTCACGTTAATTATTATTTATGTTTCTCACCGTATAAACCATGCCTGAAGTTCTACAAATATTTCAAGAAGAAAATTAGCCAAATCGGTTCAGCCATTCTCAAGTTTAAGCGAGACAAACGTACAGCAATTCATTTGTATATATATATATCTGTATGTCAGTCATATTTAAACCCTGTTTATACATAGAGATTTTTTATTATTTACCTTTTGATCCGACACACGATGTCTCTCGAACAGTCAGGAGCGAAAAATAAAAATAAAAATTATGTTTTCAGATTTTTTTAAATTCATCATCATCATCATTCCAGCCTATTGCAGTCCACTGCTGGATATAGGCCTCCACAAGTTCGCGCAAAAAATGCGTGAACTCATGTGTGTTGCCCATAGTCACCACGCTGGGCAGGCGGGTTGGTGACCGCAGTACTCCGCAGGCTTTGTCGCACCGAAGACGCTGCTGCCCGTCTTAGTAATATAATTAGTAGGTTACATTAAAAGTTGTTACAATATAACGAACTTTTTGCTATTTTATGATTATAACATGACAGCGACTGCTCTGGTGTAGTGATGCGTGGCATGCGTGGATGCATAGGCGCCTAATCACCAGCGGTTATGGGTTCGATTCCTTCTCGCAGCGTACAAATATTTATTTCCGGTCTGCCCTTGTGGGTGTCCCCACCGTGCTTCGGAAAGCACGTGTTAGCTGTCAGTCCCGGTTGCCTTCATAGACACCTGATAGCAATCGTTACTCATAGTAGGGAATATATCCATGTTGGCCGATATATTTAAGATTTTCATTAGTTAAGTTGGCAGTGATATTTTCCCCCTACTATGAGTAGCGATCGCTATCAGGTATAAATGATAACAACCAGGACCGGCGGCTTAACGTGCTCTCCGAAGCACGTTGGGAAGGGGTTCACGAACACCCAGACCACGGCAAACATCTGCATGGCCATTACAAATATTTTTCATGTGCGGGGATCCAACTCGCAACCGCCAGCGCAATAGCCACAAACCAGTGCTTTGAACTATAACGTTACGTTGAACTATAATGAGCACAAAAAATGCATCATAACACTATCTTCATATTTTTAAATGTAAACTTTACCTTCGAACAATCATAATTTACAACTCAATAACACACAGGCTTCAGAATTTCCTTTCTAAGGAAACATAATAAAACAATGTTCTATTACTATTGTCATTTATCACTGAACGTTCGATACGATATTACGACAATAAAAGAATGGAAGTAACATCATATTACACGTGAAATAAAAGGATAACTCGTACGACATCAATCATCCTGAATAATGCATAGAATAAGAGAAAGAATCAGCCAGTATATTTCCTGTTTAATAATAATTTATTTAACGTCAACCTCCCAAAGAATAAATTTCATTTGTATCGATTATATGGAAAATGCTACATTTATTTACCAGCTGCGAGAATTTAGAGAAGGAATTCACGCTTTTAACAAAATCTCAGAGGAAGTAATTTAAAGGCCCATTAATTTAACCTGGCCGGCCGTGGGATACCAACATAACCCTTAGTTATATACAAAATTCTTCCGACCTACTGAATTAAAGAAATTCTTTGATTACAAATTTCCATTTCTTTTATCATATTCCTTAACCGAAAAGCAATAACAATAAAAACAATAAAATTATGTTTACATCGTCGAACATCGAAGTTTTTAGCAATTTGTATGTTGAACATTGTTTCCGAGATTTATGCTTGAAATTAGAACATAATGTAATAAAATGAATCGGTTCTGTTTAAAACCTTATTTCCTTCATTTTTCCTGGCTCATCATACCATGGTTTTCCTCAAATGAATTTAAAATACACTTAAAGCTTTGTGAAAAAACAGTAATTATTTTATATTACTGAGCGCAGAACAATTCAATAAAAATGCCCATTTGTTAGTTTTTTTTTTTGTTCCATAAAATATTACTTGCCAGAACATTTTAAGATGGTAAAAGCCATTAATTAA
The DNA here is from genome assembly GCF_905220565.1 of Melitaea cinxia. Taxonomy (NCBI): domain Eukaryota; kingdom Metazoa; phylum Arthropoda; class Insecta; order Lepidoptera; family Nymphalidae; genus Melitaea; species Melitaea cinxia. The sequence goes on along the minus strand of NC_059409.1, from coordinate 4,201,895 downwards.
AGGAACATAATAATGATCGTAAAATAGATGAAACATTTTTTCAAATTTATTAATAAAGATAATAAATGTACGTAAAATAGTTTATAGTTATGAGTTTGACTCTTTTTAAACTATTTCTTGCTGTACGAGTATGTAGAAAAGCCTATATGGCTTATTCATTCCATACCAAACAAAATTCAAGTATATAAACAATAATACTTGTTTTGTCTTATTAAAAGTTATTTAAGTAGTAACTTTTAACACGACATTGATCCTGGCAGTTGAAAATTGTTGTTAAATTGTTTGTCTGAAGATAACTTTGAAATATTGATCACAATAAGTTTAAAACATTCTCCAAATATTCTATGTTATATTTTTGTTTCACGTCGTGTAAACGTTGTTGTTAATTATTTTCGCTTTAAAATACTTTTTAAAAATTGCACTCTAAGAGAGTTCTCAAATATGTCATTTCAATTGTTGGACACTTCACGTATTCTTGGTGTTCATAATGGTATAATATTTTTAAGAACTATAATAGATCAGATCATCTAGAAATGGCACATGATATAGCCTATCGCAGTCCACTGCTGTACATAGGCCTCTACAAGGAAACACTCATGTATTTTGCTTATAGTCACCACGCTGGACAGGCGGGTTGGTGATCGCAGGGCTGGCTTTGTCACACCGAAGACGCGGCTGCCCGTCTTCGGCCTGTGTATTTCAAAGCCAGCAGTTGAATGGTTATCTCGCCAACGGTCGGCTTTTTAAATTCCAAGGTGGTAGTGGAACTGTGTTATCTCTTAGTCGCCTCTTACAACACCCACGGGAAGAGAGGGGGTGGCTATATTCCTCACTGTCGTAACTACAATGCAGATTTGGGGCCTATGTCACCGGTATCCGAAAGACAATTTATCATGTATTATTATTTTTACCATCCAATTCCACTATGTCTATAAGATATTTCTATTCGTAAATATGAATCTGAAGGTTTGTAGTTTAATTATTGAGAAGAAACAGTTCCTCACGGACTATTCCACCTTTTGCCGTCGTCGGATCTTATTTGCTGGATAAACCTTATCAACAACTCGTGAAGTCGGCCTTTTGATTCCTTAATCCAGTTTTAAACTAAGTGGTGTATCTTTTTGAAACAAGACGCCGTTGCACCTATGATAGACTTTCTTTAAATTTTAGATTAATTGTTTTCTATACAGTTTCTAATTATTGTGTTCAATTCGTTTTTTTTTTTTTTGTTTGTGTTATTATATCGATTCTTGTTCTGTGTCTGATTTACTTATTTGTTGTTGTTTTTTTTTTGTAATATCTAATTGTAATGTCCCATATAAATATTATTCCTCTCCTATTTTATGCATGTTAACACGACTATAACCTCGAGGGAGGTTTTATATACTTATGTTTATAAAACTTGTAAGAATATAGAAGGTACCCTTTATAATAGATAATGAAATCAATATTTACTTATTAGCTGTATTCAAGTGTGTAATTTTGGCTTAATACACTTTATCATTTCTTTTTTTTTTTTCTTTGTATAGCGTACCACCTGACCCTTGCCCACTTCACTGGGCGTCAAACTTATTTTACTGTGGGTTTATTCCGAGTTTAGTCGGTAGATACTGTAGTTTCCGGTGACCTCGTAACCCACGTCAATGTTCATCTTTCCGTATCTCTTAAACTACGAGTATGTGCTCGAACAACATAAATCACTATCTTTATAACTACTGCTTTTTATACATTTCACATAAAATTCCGTGTGGTTTACCTACCTAGTAGTGTAGTTATTTTTTTTTTTTCGAATACTAACATTTTTGTTATACCTCATATTAGAGTATCATATATTACGTCAAAATAAACAAACAGATAAAACGACGCAGTAGTTCTTTTACTTCTAGATTTACAAAAGTAAAACATTAAGGAACTTAAGAATAATGCCATCGCTTCGGTAGTACAAGACTAGCTTCTACAAACCTACAAAAAAAATTAATAAACTATACCTCTTTATAATTGTATTATTAGATTTAATTTTACAATAATGTAAATAAAATTATTCACACAAAAATAATAAAAAACAAAGGTTCTTTTGTGTATTTCAGTAGCTAGATCAGTAGTAGTCTAATACATATGTATTAAATATTTGCCAATTCCATTTTAAATCGATATTATTATTATGAGTGATACCTTGCGGCAGGTATATTTATTAACCCATGAAGGATTTTCCCCACGTAAAAAAAAGGTATATTTATAGACTATGTAGTATAATATACATAATTATATTTACGCATATGTCGCACCAAACAATAGTTTATATCAAACCTCTCCCAATAGCATGACTGTGTCTATAGTTTGTTTAGGTTCCTCAACAATGCGTTTGTATTTTATTTAACATATATTATTTTGAATATTACCTGTATACGCGGATCATACACGTACTTACAGTATATACATATATGATCGATGTGAGATAATTTTGTTTTTTTTTTTTTATCCTCATGTACTTCCGTACCTTCCGTAATTACCCAAATAGCTTTGAACTAAAAAACAAACACGTCATACGAATGCTAAGAAATTTATATTTACACTAATAATAAAAATTAATTCTTTAAAATAACGTAAATATCATTACCTAGTACAAAACAAAGTCGCTTCCCGCTGTCTGTATGCTTTTAAAATTACGCAACGGATTTTGATGCGGTTTTATTTAATAAGTAGAGTGATTCCAGAGGAAGGTTTTCTTTTTATATATAATAAGAATGGGGGCAAACGAGCAGACGAAGCCATCTGATTTTAAACAACTACCGTCGCCCATGGACATTTGCAACATAAGAGGAGTTGCAGGTGCGTTGCCGGCCTTTAGGAAAAAGATGCCTATATACTCGACGCTTGAAAACCCCCAAATTATAGAGCTCAGGGAAAACCTCAGGAGGAAGGTCATTCCACAGCTTGCATGTACGCGGAAAGAATGCGCGTGAAGCGCACATTGGTCGCAAACCATGCATCCAAATGGTATGATGGAAACTTAATCCTTCGGCAAAGGGTACGATGGTAAAATCGTGACGGCGGCACCATATTTGTATAAACATGCATAATATAGTAGAGGAACAGTGATAGTTTTTACAAATGAAATCTAAAATATAAAAGAAATAAAAGCAAAATTAAATATAGAAGTACCAATTAAGTAGGTAGGTAGTACACACAAAATATCGTCAATTAAAATACGGAATTTCATAACTTTTTTTTTTCTCATAGACTTTTTTCCTTGACGAGAATATTAAAGGAATCACGGTAATTTGATGAAGGAAACGTTTTTCATTGTAATTAAATTATAAAAAGTTTTGAGAAAATTAACTTCTAATTGAGAGCTCTCATTAGAATAAGTTTCTGAAGTGAGATTAAGAGTGACGGTAGAGCGACCGCTTACTTTAATTGCATTTTTATACCTTCACAGTCTTATAAATAGATTTCAATGAGTCTCCTTGATTTGTACAGATGAATACTTTAAAAATCTTTTTACTTCAATGATGAATAAAATTATTTCATTTCCTCTTTGAACTTCAAAGAGGCTTCGAAGAGATGTACAGATTATTATTTGCTGTTGTCGTTTTTCAATGTTCTTATATATATGTATATACTGTAACACTTATAGGTGTCGCAGGGGAGTTTTTGTGTTGATTGTGATTTTCTTTAAAAGAAGTCCTAAGCTTTGCCTTCATGGCCATTATTTATTTAAAAAAATAAAAAATAAAAGAAAAGGGGTTGTTTCAAATTTATATGGAGCCTGGGCTAGGTATTTGTACAGTATTTTAAAATGTTCAGGTTCATGAAATAATAATTATTTCTTCATTATTTCTCATTAAAAGGCCTTTTTTACGAGGTAGTTTTTATTTTAAGAATTAAAATCGCAACCACTTGGCATCCTTTTTGACAATGACATGTACACAAATGTCATGATGACATTTTACATAATTATAAATAACTAAAACAATTGGTACCTACGCATCCAACAACAAGTCGATTCTGAGGAGACCTGTGTCTTGTATAAGCAAGTTATTTTACTCTTTGCCTGTGTCCAGTAATGGGTTGTGAAAAGGGGCTGAGACGGATATTTCAATGTCTTATTTATTTAAATAGTGACATTTCATCTAACATAGATAACAAAAATACATAGGTAGATGGCGTGGATGCACTTCGAGAGTTACCATTCTACGTATGTACCCAATTATCAATTTTATAAACTACCTCTAAATCACTGCAAAACTACTTAAATGCATATTTTATTTTAACTTCTATGATTTTATACTATTTTTTCGAATACTGTACAAAGACCTGGCCCAAAACGAAACAACCCCTTTCGCATACTTATTTTTTATTAAAATTAATTATGTCTGGCAACAAAATTTCTTCTGGCGTTCTGTCGCACGCGCAGGTTTTGGATCTGTCAAACGTCAAGGATTGGTCGTAGTGTCATTCATTATTTGATTTTCGGTAATCCACTCGAGATGTGATCACCTGAACTTATTTTCTCGTCCGTTGGGCGTGAGCCCATATTTCTTAAATTTTAATATTAATAATGGCGTCTCCATAAATGTGACTACCATCATGTAAAATAGCAATCGTCTTATTCGCTTATTAAAGATTATTAAAAATTATTTAAATGTTCCACATTGATAACAAGATTACCCTCATTTGAACCCACATGCCTATGCTGTGGAAGCATACTTAATCAAAACATCTATTGATTCATGGCATCACTCTGCAATACTGCAAAGAAGGGGATGTCGGTGATGTTCACCATGTTCCAAGAGATCCAATTATTGTGACGCTGGCAAACAGATGGACTCTTATCGACTATCGCCTATCACTACAGGTGATATCCAGAACATATCCGGTATTGTGCTATTTATTTTCAGTTATATAGAATTTTAAAGACTAAAAGTAGTGAATTGTGTATAATATATATATAGGTAGTAATTTATAAATAGCAAGTAGTGTATAAATTTTGGTATTCTAAATTATTATTGAATCTGGTAAATGTTTCTTTTTAGTTAAATTTAGTATATTAAGTAACTATTTGAAAATATAATTTATTGTAGAACCACCCTCTTTTTCTTTTGTTTGGTAGCTTAACTACATTTCACCTTTTCTTTAGATATAATAAATAATTAGTAAATCTGTGTTATGTATTTTTATTCTAAATGCATCATTCGTTTGTCGGAGTAATATCTTGGCGCCCTATTTAAAATAAATTTTAGATATTTATTCCGCTCCAGGGTTTACAAGACCTCACGTCCCTGTAATACTAAATTTAAAATTGATACGTATGTGTCATAGCTAGTCCGGCCAAATTTTAATGATCCAACGGGAAGCACTACAACGCCTAACCGTGAGTCGTTATAATACTTACATTTAAAAAAAACTTAATCATAAAAAATTAATTAAATTAACATTAGTGTACTCAAACAATTTATTTTTCTTTCAAAATAATTTTAAATTTATTAATATCTTGAGCTAGATCCTAGCAGTAAATATCTCGCTTAAAATCTGGAACATCCAGAATGGGTTAAGGTCTGGTAAACCATGACTATGATGTTAAGAACACTAAACAGGGTCTACCTACTTGTTATTATATTTTTTAATAAACCTAAAAACTTGCAAGCCTGCCACCTATGGACAACAGCTATAACTACATGGTTCAAATCTTACATCAGAGTAATACGAGTTTATTCTTGGTTTAAATTCATCTTCGTAGTCCGGCAATTTAACAATAGATGGCGCTAGTAGTATTCGAAGTAAAAATATCACTACTTTGGTATAAGCCATGTCTTTATTTGCAATTTGCAATGTAAAAACGAAATTAACGACTTTAAACGTTTTATACCAATTTGTTGGTAAAGAAAAAACTTTAAACTTTTTTGAGATATTTTATATGTATGAAAATATGATTGTAATAAATGTGGAGACGTTTATGTTAAGCTAGGTTTTTATTAATAAATAAAGCAACGTAAATCTTAGTACATAAAGGTTTATTATATTAATGACTGTGAGAGATAAAGTTAATTAAAGTCTATAAATACTTAGTGAAATAACTTACAAAAATCTAATACACAATATTGTTAGGAGGAGAAAAGACACAATATTTTTATTTGCGGCATTCGATGGATAATCACGAATGTCTTTCATCTCTTGAACGCTTCGATGAGCTTTTATCTTATCAGGTACTGCTTCGTCCGACGCCATTTCATGATCATCAAATTTCTTCGTATTTATTGGATTAGCCGATACAGTTGCTAAGCGACTTGTAGTATACGGATTTGGTTTATTATCAACATTTTCATGAGTAGATGCTTTGGTCACTTCAGTCGTAGATACTGACATATCTTGAATATCCCTTGAGTGTTTGTAAGTCACTTGTGTATCTTCTATGGGTTTGTGGGTTGTTTGTTTTGTTGTCTCTACAACAGTTGTAGTTGTTTTCGGACTAATTATTGCAGTACTTGGTATATTTGGTGTCAATTTATCAGCTTTGTGTTTTGTACAGTTGAGTAGGAGTCTAAGATCGGTGTAAAATAATTTTCCATTAAGTTGTGTGTCGTCGTAATATTCGTAGTCCGCACCCGATTGTACGCCGTCAGCTTCCTCAGCATCTTGAGCATTTTTATCCGATTCTACTGTTTTTATCCATTTTTCTCTTAGATCGTTGCTGGGAGTGCATTTTAGATTTTCTATAGACAGCTTCAAGTGTGAGCTCTCGGTATGGTTCATTAGGTTAACAAACCATTCGAGCCGACAATCGCAGGGGAAGCTGTTATCTGAAAAAAAAATTTGGTTATTTTATGAGTGTTTTTGCATGTGTTACGTTTGTGAAACAAACGTATAAACTTTTCTGATTATGAACTATTTTGTAACCAAACGTAAAAAATAATGTGTTGAACCAGTTTTAGCTAAATTCTAAGTATCTATGAATTGATTGTAAGTATCTATTAAAAGAATTTTATTTTTTTTATTAGAAATATTTTTACTTCTTTTTGATCTTACCTTCAACATTTAAGCTACTCATATTGCTGTAAAAGTTTTTCAAAATAGGCGCCATCACTTCTGGTTTGAGTGTTCGGAGACGATTGCCTTTTAAATTCAATAACAAGAGAGACTTCAATCCGTCGAATATTTTTACATTGTCAATATCCGTCAGTTCGTTATGAGCTAGAGACAGGGAATGCAACATCATCAGACCTTTAAATGCCTTCTCATCGAGCATTTGAATTTTATTACCGTCTAAATTCAATGAACGCAAATTTTTCAACGGCACAAAAGTGTTGTCGCCGATAACTTCTAAACTATTGCCGCTCAGATCAAGTTTCTCCAACTTTTTCAATCCCGAAAACGTTTCGCTGTTCAAACTAAACAAATTATTTCTATCAATTTCCAACTCCTTCAAGTTTGTCAAATGTACGAACGCCTTGTCATGGATTGTTGTTATTTTATTGCTTGTAAGATAAATTTTCTCGAGTGACGGTAGATCGATGAATACGTCTCGATTTATTTCCACAATGCCGTTCGTGTCGAGACCGATTGTTACTAAGTCCACATGATGGGCGAACGCGTTCGCTTTTAACACTTTAATCTGGTTGTCTGTTAGCGTAATTTCTTTCACGTGAGTCAGATTAGCGAAAACGAATGGCTCGATGGTTTCAATGTTGCCATACTTAAAATCCAATTTCAACAAGGCCTTCGTGTGTATTAGAGCGTTTTTCGGGATGTATTTAAGCGCAATCCCTCTCGAGTTAGTAAAAGTTAGTTTACCGACATTTTTCAATTCATCAAAACTTTTCCAATTCAGATCGTCTTGTGAAATCCCTTCGACCGTTGAATAGCAATCAGCGCTTTTTATTAATTCAGGTTCCTGAAAATCTCTGATGCAGAAGCATTGGATTTTATTCGTATTGTTAAATATGGGATCGCAGAGATGAGATTTTGTTTCTCGCTTCTGATGATAGCGCCTGGCATCGACATAGATGAATGCAACACATATAAGTGCCAGTATACTCCAAGGAGCCATTTTTCAGTCCGCTCAGTTCAGTTTCTGAAATAAAAAGAGATTGGCGTTTAAGATTTTGATATATGCCTTTTTAAAGTTTAGATTGTACGGAAATTTTAATAGCTATTTTTATATTTTATTACAAGTACCCGGGTGACCGAGCTAAGCTCGGTATTTTTAGTAAATCGTGTTTTTTGGAAATCATAAAGTACAAATACGAATTACATATTGATAAAATATGAATAATATTTTTCGATTTTACCGACATAATAAATAAAAAAGTAGGAACAGCCTATTTAAATAAAAAATAACCAGTGCAATTAGAAAAAGAAAAAGAAAAAATAATTGACCAGGGACATGGGGATTTGAACCATGATCTTCTCGGTTGGTCCCGACCGACCGATTTCCCACCGAGCTATTGCAACTAACTTGACAAATGTGAAATTTACTTTCGCATTCTAACGATATTTTTTTCACTCCCTAAAAACAGGGATAAAACGACATTTTCTGAAAATGAATCCTAGCTAGATAGATTTATCTCCCCCAAAACCCCCTATATACTAAATTTTATGAAAATCGTTGGAGCCGTTTCCGAGATCCAGATTCTATATATATATATATATACAAGAATTGCTCGTTTAATAGTATAAGATAAGATTTCTCGTCAAATATCGCTATATCATAGATATTTTAATGTGCACACATTAAAATAACTAGATAATTTTAAATGTATTTCTGTTTTATAAACCATTTTTATAGCAAATATTTTTCCATCTAACATTTATAATCTAATCTAATAACCAAGCAACAACACAACTCATCAGCATTATTATTTAAGAAACTGTAGATAAAAATGGCAACAAGGGCAAAAAATATATTTCAGAATAATAAAACAATTGTTCGAGACACACGAGGTAATATGAGTGGTGCTTTATTACCATAGACCTTTCGTGAAACGTTTCATCTGTATGGTTCCCTAGCAAGATATTTTCTACCTACATTCCGTTGTCTAATAGAATTTCGGTGTCCTTTTTAATAATCGGACTATGTTATATATAGTAAGCAGTAAACCCTAATAAAAACAAGAAACAAACAATGACCTCATGCAAGTAATAAGGAGTCAGAATTAAAATAACATGAAAATTGAATCATTATGTAGATTGTTTGTCACGTACGCCTGTTGCGAGAAAATAGATTAGGTATAGGTTAATAAATAAACATTACATAAAAACAAAATTGAAGTCTGTCTGTGTTTTCGAAATAGCTGTATTTTTTCTCGTGCATATATCTATATATACATGATATATATATATATATATATATATATATATATATATATATATATATATATATATATATATATATATATACATACATGATACTAAAACACAAACGATTTGAAAACTTGTCTGAAACTTTTGTTTGGCTGAACCGATTTTAATGGGCCTTTCACTGAAGTTTAGATTAGATTTTACGCGCATTGCACTTACGATGCTTTTGGTGATGCAAGCGACCTCCTCCTTTTTTAAAGTCGGCTAAAAAGAATATTGGATTCTGATTCGCCACATGTATGCACTATCTGTTGATATTCAGCGTAAAGAAATCTATGAGCTTCAAATTCAGAGACGGGAAGCCTGATTCGAGCACTAAACTATTCCCATTAGGATATCATCATCATCATCATCATCATTCCAGCCTATTGCAGTCCACTGCTGGACATAGGCCTCCACAAGTTCGCGCCAAAAATGCGCGAACTCATGTGTTTTGCCCATAGTCACCACGCTGGGCAGGCGGGTTGGTGACCGCAGGGCTGAGTTTCTCGCACCGAAGACGCTGCTGCCCGTCTTTGGCCTGTGTGTTTGAAAGCCAGCACTTGGATGGTTATCCCGCCGTCGGTTGGCTTCGTAAGTTCCAAGGTGGTAGTGGAACCTTGTTATCCCTTAGTCGCCTCATACGACACCCACGGGATGAGAGGGGGTGGCTATATTCTTTGGTGCCGTAGCCACACAGCATCATTAGGATATATCCTCAATTTATTCTATTTATGTACTGATTCCTGGCTCATTCTGAATACATGTAGGTATATTCATTTTTTTACGTAGTACTTCAAGCATAAGCAGAAGCATTGCAAGCGCGTTGTCGACCCTACCACCAATTCCCCCAGGAGCTCTGTCGCCTTAATCACCAACAGAAATACAAGACTGCTTGAAAACAGTATTATTTAGCTGTGATCTCCTGTAAGGTAGTGGTCCCAGTCTGGCTGCTCCATTTTTAGAGCAGGAAATTTCTTTGAGTTGCTTTTTTTTAATATCGACTAAATGTAGTCATTATGATTGTTAGTTATGTTTATTGCATTTTACCTCCGTAACCTACATTTTAGACTCGCTGCAGTCATTCAAATTGTTCAGTTTTATTGAATTTGTATCTCACTAAGAGTTTCGATGATAAAATGAATAAAACAATAAAACTTTATTGTTATAGCTTGAGTAGTACGACTATTTTTTATTGTTTTAAATATTCTTGGCCAAAGTTTTGTTAGACAAAATGACATGTATTTTCAATTTCTACAGGTACAGGAAAATAAAAACGAGTGTGCTTTAGACCACACGACTGAATTAAAACTTCTTTAGCAATAGGCCTGCACAATAGGTCTATACTGTATCTTAGATGTACGAAACGTAACTGGCTCTGAGAGAAAGAGAACAAAAATGTGCTCGCACCTGTCTCTCTTGCTCCGTTCGCCTCGCCCGACCACACTTTTCGTAACGCTCTCTCACGCATTCACCAGCTTACTCAGTTTACTTCAAAAAAATTCAAAAATGTTTGAGCTCTCGCACCGTTCTAATTTTCTACGTATTAATTGGTCAAGGGGCGTGGCTAAGCTAAGCGACAGCGATGAGTCACTATTTTCGTAACGCAACTAAACTATAATTTCTTTTGTGTCACGTGATGACGTAAAAATGGTGTCATAATGGTTTTCTAATATCTGTGTCCGAGTGAAAATAAAACATACATAAGGGTCACAGATTTGCAATTTAAATACGTTAAAAATAGCAGGATCGTACCTCAGTGGCTCCGTAACCCATTACTTATTCCAAGGCCAGAACTAACCAAGGGCGGAAAGCTAATTGGGTATAGAAATTCACTTATTTATTATTAGATCACTAAATTATTCACGTCAATTTTATCAATTCTAGATTTCAAACTGTAGATGAGCAATGATAAAATCGTCATCATTATTACATAGTATAAAAAAGTGGCTTCCCGCTGTCTGTATACTTTAATCTTTAAAACTACGCAACGGATTTTGACGCAGTTAGTTTTAGTAAATAGAGTGATTCCAAAGGAAGGTTTATGTGTATCAGTCACCCAGAGGTCAAAATTCAACCATAATTAAAAATTTAAACGTAAAAATAGATTACTATTTTTACTTTATAAAAATATAGTTTTGTACTGACGTGGACGCGTGTTTCACAATCTTTCCTACAAAGAAGTGTTAAATTGTTATTTGATCTTTCAAATTGATAGAACTCAAAAATAGGCTAAGACAGTTTTAACAAGGTGTAAATAAAGCATTATACTTAAGAAGTTACAAACAGTATGCAAAGTGAAACGAAAATTTAAAAATGGAATTACAAAGTATTAGCACTAACTATTTCCACGGCTACGTTCTATTCTTGTTATAGAATGTAAATTTGCGTGCCACAGGAGGCTAAAAGGTGTCAAATCGAATATTTTAGAAATTTTTAGCGTTTCTATTTAGACGGAACGGAACAGCATAAATATGTAATGGGTTATCTAGATAAGAGTTATGAATATTAGTGTCGTTAAGACTATTAAATAAGCCGCTGTAGCACCAGAGGTTCTCTCCGAATTAAGACGGAGTTGGGTTGTCACAAACACGGTTGTCACAAACACTATCATAATACTATCAATTCGTCAGGTATCTTGCTACCATCATCACTGATTTTAGTAGAGTCTATACAATCCACTAAATGACTTCAGCCTATCGCAGTTCACTGTTGGACATAGCCTCCGTAAGCTCGTGCCGAAAATGGCGTGAACTCATGTGTTTTGTCCATAGTCACCACGCTGGGCAAGCGGGTTGGTGACCGCAGAGCTGGCTTTGTCGCACCGAAGACGCAATCCACTAAATGTTGCACGAAAAACTTTCGATTCATACAAAAGTTTTTTGTTGTTTTTTTTTTGTTTCGATAGATTATTATGAGCTTCCTTTTTCGGTTAAGAAAACTGCTCATTCATCAGTATATACGTTTTTTCATAATTGGTAAACAAACTACAAGTATCTAATTATATAATAACAATGACAAAATAGACACTAGATTACATCATAGACTTCACAAAAGACGAAAGACTTTAAAGATTAAATCAGTATTTCCTACTTAAAAGGCTCTTTTAGTCTAAAATCGATGAAGTTTTTTAGTCCTGTTTGAAATAAACTTGGCAAAGTACTCCGAACTTCACCGTTGTTTAATGAACGCGTTTAAAATTCTTTGAAATTGTTTTAAGTTATTCGTTTATACCAAATATTCGAGAATTCTGTATAATGTGTACTTAAGTGCTACTTATGTGTAAGTAGATATAAAAAGGTAAAAAAACTTTAGCTAAGACGTGTTTACATTATGTTAAATTCAGGCAAGAGAAACAAGGAGAAATGAAATTAGGAAAATAATTTATGTTTTATTATGTTTCATTTCGTAATATTTACATTGATTACATTATCGAGATAATGGATGTGCGTTACAATTTTTTTAGGTTGAAGTCTTGAAAATATCATTTACGCGACCTTACTTAAAAACTTTTGAACCATATTCATATTTTTATCTTGCTTGCTTTAATCAAAAGCTGATATTTGTCATGTAGTTTTGTTTCAATCTGATCGAGATTTGATCACTACTTTTTTTAATAATCTTTAATAACGCGTATTTACTTGTTAATTTTTCGTCTACTTACGATTTCGATTACTCACTTGTCGATGTAATTTAAGTCGGTTTTTTTTTTAATTTGTGAGCAAACACAATCATTATACAATAAATATATGTATGCTTATATGTATAGTTACGTGTCTAGACATATATATATTCTTCCATAAGTAGTATATACATTTATATAGTGTTAATCATATTTAACAAGCTATTTATTTTCAAGTATCTATACATTATCCACATCAGTGCATGTTTTAGTCTGCTTTTAACACTTGTTCTCATTATCACAGCTTGGCTGGAAAAGATTTCTTTTAGAGATAAGTCCGTCGTCGCTAACTATAATTATATACAAATAGCTGTACAAATATTTTAAGTGGAATAAAGAATATGTTTTTATAAAGAATAAACCCATATCTGAGGTGACATTCGAACTAAATATCTCAGGGTGAAGAACTAAATTACTGCGAACTCCGTTTTTATAAATGACTAAAGTAACATTTTAAAACAAAAATCGTTTAAATTTTTTATACGTTCAGAGTTATTTCATCTGAGAAGCATTTGAAAAGCAACTAAAATGTTACTCTTTAATCTTCTTCGGTGACACACTTTTTTATTTTCAAAATCTTTATAGGCTTTTAAATTTAAAAGTAGTGACAATTAAACTATTTGTGAGATTTTTATTTTACATGTAATCACCTTGGAACATAGCTCACTAGTATTTTTAGCTATAACAAAACACAATAATTTTAATTTGATTTATAAATTGCGCCTTTCTCATAAGTTGTCTACACAATCTATAATTCTATACTAATATTTGAAGAAGGAAAGTTTGGATTTTATATTTCTTTGTAATGGGTAAGTCACCGTATAAACCTTTAGAACCGATTTCAATAATTCCTTCGTCAGGACGATGCTACGTTATCTAATGTTAATGAGCAATGCTCTATTTTACCAGAAGAAAGCGGGACAGCCAAAATCATATACCCAATACACGCGGGCGAAGTCGCGGACGGAAAGATAATGTAGAAAAATCATTTCAAACAACAATTTTACTTTTTAAAGTAACTAGTAAACTTTACGTGTACTGCCTAGTGGATGATAAGATAAGGGTTCCATAGAATGGCTGACAGATAAAAACAACATTCGATGTAATTGAACTTTTGTCTTGTTTTATTACAAAGTAATTTTTAAATTAATTTATAAAATACCCTCGTATAAAAATATAATATAATAAAACAATATCATATTTAATTACTTTTTTGAGAATCTATACATACATATAAATAAAATTGAACTGTCTGTCTGTGATTTCAAAATAATTGTGTTTTTCAAGTGCATATCGTCATTTACAAAGTACTAAAGCGCAAACAAACTATTTTAAAAATTTTGTCTGTCTGTCTGACTTTCTGTTCAACCGGGATAATTTCTGGAACGGCTGAACTGATTTTTATGGGACTTTCTATTAAGGATAGATGCGATTGCGGAGCAACGTATACGCTTATTTTACCTACAGACAATTTTTGCGAGCAAAAACAACTAAAATACCAAGATAAAGTAAAGGACATAAAAATGGCAACATAAATAATAATGATTATCCAGATAAAATATCCCAAGCGAACAAAATCGCGGATACAGCTAGTATGACATAAAATTAGACAAATTTGGAAAACACAACACTACTCAGGTACCTCCTGCACCCCAATTCATTATAAATTTGACAACCAGAGAAAAAGTTTTACGGTATGAAAGCTGCATTTCATATTGAAAATACACCATGCCTTCCTGACATATCACGTCGTCATTCGAAATAAATAGATTTCGATAGGAAACAAAATATACACTAAATCGACTATTACTAAGGTAAGCAACTAAAAGCTAATGTTTGTGTTATAGTTAAAAACCGACTGTGATAGAGGTCTTTTTGTTTCGATAAACATACGAGTGTATAATCATTGAAAAAATTGTCGGTTTAAATGCGCTGTCTTCGGGATCTACCGGTCGGCTTTGAAAGAAATCTATTTCTAATTATAGCATAGTTGATTGAGTAAAGTCATAAAATACTATAAAAATTATGTTAAGATTCAAGAGAACAGAACAAACCGCGTGATGGTTTAAGCTCAATAAATAGTTGAATACATTTTTGATAGGTAGTATGAGTTTATTGTGTTTTATTATGTTATTATATGATTAAGATTAGATATATTATATTAAGATTTAAATTGTTTTGTTAAGTAAATTTTATTTTATTATTACTTTGTAGTTACATAATATTATTTTAATACAATTTTACTCTTGTTTTTCTCATACTTGGATCTTTATCATGATTTCAGAATAAGACCGTGGGCGGTCTTGTTGATAATAATAATTTGAAAGTGACAAACAATTAAAAGATAATTTTACGGTCAAGGAGAAAGATTTGTAGCTGATTCGAAAGGTATGGGATATTTTTTAGAGAAGACCAAACAATCACATTAAGTATAAAAGTTAAAAATAATTTTAACAATCAACTTTATAGCGTTATAATATCAACAACTTATGATGTTGTTTCTTCACGTCTCAGTCAGAAATGTAAGGAAAATTAACTATGAAAACATTTAAGCTTGAAAATTATAAAAATTATAGGTATCCTTACGTTTGCATTGTCTTGTACTTGTCTCAGTAACCAGAGCCTGCTTATTATTCCAGTCCGGATCTGAGAAATACGTTGTGGGTTGTTACACAAAGCTGCTGCTATCTGGTCTCCGCAATGCTTTCGGGCAAATACGTTACACTCTATTTCGTTATTTCTATTCAAGTTTAACGACTTTTAATTTTTTGTAGCAAACTTAGTCGTTGAATTTACCTCATATCTGAGACTCGATAAAGAATACCAATATAACTAGCTGGTACCCGCGACTTCGTCTGCGTAGGATTAGTAAGTACTACAAGTAGCTTATTATTTTCTCAATATCTATCTTTATACCAAAGTTCATTAAAATTGGTTCTGCGACATAAAAATCAATTTGTTGCTACCAAATGTGCAGTAGAAATATATTATCAATTTTTATTGTATTTAGGGTCCACTATTTTTGCGATAATGGCTTACCCAAAAAGATAGATATATGCTGTCCCGGACACCGCTTTGTACACTGTTTTTCTATGTTATTGTATTGATTGCTGTTGTGTACATTAAAGAGTATCTATCTATCTATCTAAGGTTATTGATTGTTGTTCTACAATAACAACTGTGTATCTATCCGTATTTTAGAGTATCTATCCGTAAGTCGATTTCACGAAGATCAGTTTACGGATTGACACGTGAGAGCAGTACAAACAAACACAATCACCTACATACAATAGCTTGCAGGCACTTGTTTAACGCCTGCATCTCTTAAGCAAACATACATATATGTACAATATGCATAAATCTACTTACAGATTCATCATTCCAGCCTATTGCAGTCCACTGCTGGACATAGCTGGCATAGACTCCACAAGTTCGCGCCAAAAATGCGCGAACTCATGTGTTTTGCCCATAGTCACCACGCTGGACAGTCGGATTGGTGACCGACTTACAGATTGTTAACAATGTTTCCTATTTATATGTACACATTTATCTTAAATCCTGTACATTTTTATTTTGATGCAACAAATTATTTTAAATGAAATTATTATTTTTTTCTTAACAACTTACTTTAATGATATCTTTAAAAAAATTTCAGTAGTCTAAATATCGACACAACGGTCTGTCAACAAAAAAAATTGGTTGTGGTAAATTAGATTCACAGACGTTAGTTTTCCGTGATAACATCATAAAGAAACATTGATGAAAAACTGCATACTTTTATGAACTGAATTAAGTTATTCGCACTGAATTATTTCGAACTGTTAGCTCTGATGCAAGAAGAGAGATAAATTTCTCACACGCAAAACGCTTGGGCCGATCGTGCTCAGGCTCAGGTGGAATGTGATACTTTTTCGTGCGTGCAGCCGGTATTCATCGATTTATAAGACGTTATCACGTCAAAAAATAACTTATTTTACACCTTTACTCAAAGTTATCTTTAAAGCCCTCTACGAGTATTAACTTTGGAAATAAAAACACATAAAACTTATTGTATAATAAATTGTAATTTCTTTTTGTATATGATAAAGCTTGCGAAGCTATTCACTAAAATGAAAATGTCACCAAACATTTATAGATTGCGTTCGTCAAAGGGGAAATTTGAAAGCAATTATTGCATATTTTTTACTGTCAATCGATCATAAAGAGTTACATATAATATAAATTACACAGTTGCACCGGCTAAGCGATCTTTTGTGATTTTAAACTTATTATTTGAGACTGTGCTTACTCTATGATTCAATCGCTCGATTCTTATCTAACAAACTATTCTCGTATATTACAGTGAATAAATATAAATTGTATAACGTAGGTTGATAAGCAACACGCGTGATTCAACAATGAGGCGTATAATAATAGATGCATGACATCTGGTATAGTGAACTCTTTTTTTTCTTCAGATTGACCAAACATTATGTCGTAAACACCTGTTGGTAATAGGTCAGATAGTTTCGTAGTAAATTTCCTTCTTTTTTTGCATGTTTATATGAGACTACTAAAACTGCAACCACGTGCTAAATAGATACGAAATATTAGTTCGTAATAAAATTTAAGATAAATTTATTATTTGCTTTAAAACTAGGAATAGCCATTCAGTAAACCGGACCCGGTAATCCGAAGGATCCGGCATCATTTTGCACTTGCCGGATCCGGTGACAGCATTTTTTGAAAAAATTACCCTATTGAAAGATAGATCGTGATTAAAAAGACTTAAGATGAACAAGACAACAGACTGAAGATTTACAGCTGAAACAACCCTGAATTTACTTGACTTATTGTGCTAGAATTAAAGAACTTCACATTGCTGTTACTTGCAGAATACCAATAATTGTGTTTGCAGGTAAACGAAAAAAATCCGACTTCAATTACATCGACTAGTACTACAACGTAGATTGACAAAAAAATTGTCAAGTAACTACGCGTTATCAAAGATTACTACTAATACTAGTAATCAGATCTCGATAAAATTTAAATGTGACCTCATGATAAACATCAGCTTTTGATTAAATTAAAAATTATCAAAATCGGTACACCCAGTAAAAAGTTATACGGATTTTCGAGAGTTTTCCTCGATTTCTCTGGGATCCCATCATCAAATCCTAATCAAAACTAGGGATATTTCCGTTCCAACAAAAAAAGAATTATCAAAATTGGTACATCCAGTAAAAAGTTATGTGGTATAATACAACGTAGGTCGACGAAAAAAGCGTCAAGTAAAAACGCATTATTAGATATAACTCGAAAAGTAGTTGTTAGATCTCAAATAAATTTAAATAGGACCAATAATAATATAAACGAGAAGTTTAAGAATTTAGAAAACAAAAACAAAAAACTTGAGCAAAAACTGGAATCACAAAAGTTGGCAATTGACAATTTTGAGAAATCCTTAAGGAGAAAAATTTACTGTTTTTCGGAGTTGAAGAGCGGGGAAAAAGCTATAAAGACACACACACACCACCTTACGATTAAAAAAAAATTGTCGAAATCGGTCCACCCGGTCAAAAGTTCTGATGTAACATACATAAAAAAAATTGAGAACCTCCTCCTTTTTTGGAAGTTGGTTAAAAATATAATGAATCAGCCTAGGGATATTTGTGATCAAAATCGTAACCGAAACTATCGGATATCCGAAGAAAAATTCTATTCGTAACCGTAACACAGACAGACATAAAAGTTTTGTATAATTTCGCAGGGACATATCGCAAAGGGATTTAAATAACATATGTTGTGCTTTGTTATATTTTTCCGTCTTTTTTTAAGTGTACTCAGAAATCAGAACACCAACTAATACAATAAACGATAATTATTAATTATTTGTAGTAAGTAACGTAAAGTGAGTTAGTGAGTACTTTGACATTTCCTTTAAAATCGAGTATCTGTAACTGAAACTAAAAGATAATCAGAAACAATTTAATATCTGTAACCATATTAACAATATCACAAATCCATATTTACAATATCACAAATCCATATTTACAAATATTTGTATCCATATCATTTCCGAAGCTATACATTCCGATTCAAACTGCGATACTGTTGCATTTACTACGCCAAAAAAAGACATGCGATTGAACTAAAAAAAAATCATACAAATATTTAATCAAACAGAAACTCGAGAGAAAGCGTAATATTTGTGAAAGAAAAAGTGGAGGAAATCTACAATCACTACAAAAATTGAACATTACTGTAAGAATTAAAATAACAAATCCAGCTCTTTATTCCACGTTAACACGTGTTCGAAACTTAACTTTTCATGAGTAAAACGAATCGTTTTTGAATAAAGGAACTAAGCTTAATTTGACAATTGTAGAAATAGAGAAATGCTTCCCACAGTTACATTTGTGGCTCTAACAGTAATTGAATTAAATATTTTTGCCTTTTAATTTTGTCTTTTATTGGTATATAAATAGTTTCATAGTAGATGTGCTGTTTTTACGGTTCATTTGCGATCTACTTATGTTGGAATGAAAAAGAAAAGTTAGGTTATTATGGTGTAATCAATCCGGTCTGGATTCGGCCGGATTGACAACGACACCGGATCGTAATCCCTAATTAAGACGTAATTAGTAATAATATTACTCGTAAAAGTTACAAAATAAACTCTTAATTAGTCCAATTATATATTACAGTTTATTAAATATATTCGTTTATATTAAATTTTTATTTTATATAAATAAATTAGACGTGTGCGACGTGATAATGAAATCACGATAACGAGCAATTTATATTCCAAGTCCATTGTCTTTTTCTCCAAACAATAACTATTTCAGTGAAACTCGCTTATATGTATCAAGATTGCCGTTAAGCATCCACAAGAAGAGAGTACTTTTCAGTACGATAGTTTTCAGTAACCGTTTGTTACACATTTTGTGTCTGTGTCTCTTTTGTGTAGGAGCTTAAATTCATTAATGAATATAGGAAGCACTGAATATTATGTACATATTTATATTTATTGAAAATTTATTATGCTGGCGCGGTTTTCATCCTCGGTATTTTTTACCTCGCCGAAATTTCGAGACCATAAGTAGCCTATTTGATATTCAAGTTAACCAGCATGTGCTTAGCTGTGCACTTCATTACAATCTGTTTGAGTTTTTGCATGAAAAGTAACAAATATCCATCCTCAAACATTTTAGTCTCAAACATCTTTGCTAATTTTTTTATCTGTTATTTATCTCTTGCTATACACAATTTTATTTCTTAAATCATAACTTCGACTAACGAAAAACTATTTTAAATAAGTTAAACTACGTCAATGAGAACATATATAAATAATACGTCAGTGGCAATTTCGTAGAGTAATAACATACGAAATCTATGTTATTTTGATGCATCATGTCACGCCACGTCAATCTAGCATGTTCCTAGCTTAAACTTATTAATTAAACTGGCAACGCAAGTGTGTGTGACTGCATACGTTAGATATTCCACATGAGATGATGTTGGTGACAGTCACTGAGTCCAGGCGTAATAGAGCACGATTGATTTATACAATTATCATCGGAGCTCTGTAACCAATGAGTTCACGGATATGTTTCATGCAACGTAGCCATTACCTGTAATTACGCTTTTGAACATATTTGACCCTAGCAAACACATGGACATTTGATTTAAATCTGCATATTTTTATGATACTGTTTTTGATACTACGTCTCGGTAAACTCGATTCTACATCTATTATATTTAATCATACAGTTAGGCATTCAATTCAAAGATGAATTTATCTTCATCCATTTATTAACGAAAATTAAGCAATAAATTGCAAGATGATTAAGATAATCGCACATTTATCGCGCAATTAATAGCTCCTTTAATATATAATCCTTGTTTGGAACTTGCATCGGTATAATTGATAGCAAATTTTCTGATTTGAATAAGGCTTAAATTAATTTAAAATGTGTAGATATATCCGATTGTTTGTTATTTTAGGATTAAATTTATAAAATTTTCATCGGTGATTTAAATTTTACACATTAAGTAAGCCGCCAGTTACTGGTCATACGCCAAATGTTTATATTTTGTATTGAAACCGGGGATGAATTTAGTGATAACCGACAATAATATTTTACCTTTACTTACTGCTAAGTAAACCATTAACTAGCACTATCACCCGTTTTGCTATTCATATGAAATTGCAATTACCCACGAATATTTTTACTATTATTCGATTATCATTACTAGTAATGGTTTAGATCGGCGCATTATGTATTTAAACAGTAAAGAATAATAAAAAGTACTACTATTTTATCGTCTACGAGACTTTAATTAGGATCCATTTCTACTATACACAAGACCATTTAAACTCTCTAAATAACTTCAAATATAAAAATTCACAAAGAAGAAAATAATTTAGCATCGAACATTTTAGCCAACAATAAATTTCGACATAAGAGAATTCTAATAAAACTGCTGTATCATAAAGTTTTATAAAGGCGTTAGAATTTAGGTTATTTAAACGAAAGCATCTCGCATCTGTAGGAAGCGAAGATTGATGGAGAAATAACTGTTTACTTTTACACACGCCGGTTCTCGGAGATAAGTGATGCAGGCTGCATTAAAAGTAGCGAAATGTCATAAATGTATTATCGAAAACTACTTTCATATTCATAAGTCAGTCACTTTCCTAATGGCTCTAAGTTCATATTTATTGCAAAAATCGTAAACATTTCAAATACTTTTATGTATGATCTGATTGTAAACGCTACAATGTTGGGCAGTGGACTCTTCTCCATACAGGTGAAAGGTAACTTTAGTAAAGACGTTAGGGCTCAATAGGAAATTTCCTGCTCAAAATATAGAGTAGCCCGACTGGGATAGTACTTCGACCTTACAGAAGATCGGAGCTAAATAATACTGCTTTCAAGCAGTGTTGTGTTCCTGTTTGTGAGTGAGGATCGACTTTATGCGCTCTCCGAAGTGCGGTGGCGAGAACCTCGAAGACGTACACAAGCCGAAATAAATTTTGTCTGAATATTAAAAACAAGAAAGTTATTTTTCTTAATTTGGGTCGTCTTACTAATCCGTTTCAAGTTAATCACACATATACACGATTCTAAGATCAAAATCAATTCAAAGCCGATCAAGGAATTAGGCAAGGATTACAGGAATAATTAGAATATTATATTATTATCGAAGACGATTCTCAGAGTTAATTAATAACGACAACGACATAACCCGTTACGTATTGATTGCAAAATTCCACTTGACACTATGACATTATCTGTCTAAAAAAGAACGTATGAGAAAGTGCGAAGGAAAAATATAATTTCATAAATAAAAATATTGAAAATTAATCGCTACCACATATGTGTAAATACCAAAATAGAGCTGCCCGCCCACCTATCCAGCGTGGTAACTATGGGCAACACACATGAATTCACGTCATTTTTGGTGCGAACTTGTGGAGGCCTATGTCCAGCACTGAACTGCGGCTGAAGGCTAAAGTGTTGATGATATAGTCGATATTTTTTTAATCTTTGAAAGGTCTTTACAGAATGAAACAAAAGAAAACTTTGAGGAAATTGCGCGGAAAAAGAAAAGATATAAACATGTGGCGACTATTTTTTTTTACTTCATGTGTTTGAAAGTTCGCAAGAAGAGACAAAATCTATCGGGTCGGTTAGTAAACCATAGATTTAACGTCCACAATATTCGGCAGTAGAAAGAAATTCTTCGTCGAGGATACACATAGACACTCAGATCAACATAAGTAAAAACTCCTACAATACAACAAAGTCGCAACATGATCTGTTAACGACCTTTAACAAACATGTAACCCGAAATACTAGCGCAGTGACAAATAGCATGAAAGAAGTCAGAAATGCATAAAAATTTTGGCCAAAGAATGAGTGAAAAAAGGGGAAAGTATCGAATAATAAGGAAGTGTTAATGTTGAAAGTTGGCTTTCCACATACTTATCTCTATTATTCGCAGCTATAATCGTTTCTAATCAATTTTATCAGTTGTTCCTTGGTTGAGCTAACAGCATAGAAGCGGTAATCAATCCCCTATCATCATAAGCTATGTTCTATCAGAATAAACAATTCTTACAGGCTTACTTGAACAATTAATAGGGTAACTTCGTTGTATATGCTTGTGGTGTAGCACTCGGTTGTTTACTTATTACACAGTTGTTACTTAGGTAATCGACCTAGAATATGATGCTGTTACTTCAGTTGTGTCACCACGTTAATGGTATCCGCTAACCTGTACTGGAAGAACTATAAACCTACTTCGTATAGGAAACTATAAGAAAGCTTAGAGGTCTTGTTTAGTTCCGTAATTCGAAATTTACAGGTAATTTAAGTTAAATATAGGGTAAAGCTTTAGATTAGGTAAAACCGAATTTCGGAACCGTGGGGGGATGGGGGGGGAGAGGGTGGGGAACGCTACCCCTGGTACCACTGTCACACCTCGGAGCCCCATGGTTATGGAGATATCCATGGTTAAAGTTTTGAGGTTAGAAGAAGAATTTCGAAAGTTAGAGGAACGCTTGGCTCCGGCGCTACGGGAAGTGCAGCCCTTCCGCCCTTGCGTGCGAAAGCACGCTCACTCATGCTCCGTTCCGCAGCGGAGGCTGGTCGCCTTCGGCGACCAGCTTCAGCCGCTCCTCTACGCATTCGTTCGCGCGCTTTCGCACGGCGGGCGAGGGCTGCCCTCCCTCCGCGCCTCCGCGGCACAAAAAAAACACTCTAGGGGTAGAACAGACCAAGACCACGTGGACAGTGGGGTGCTCCGATTCGGTTTTGGGTATTTTTCGAATTTCTAAACCTATATTCTAGCACGCAATGTTACTAATTTTATTAGAATATTATGTCTGACGCGTTATTTTGTTTAAAAGTGTCGATTTGTCACACAATGCAAACAGTACGAGCTCAAAGGTATTATAATAGCTTTAAATTCTTCTTCTAACCTCAAAACTTTAATCAACTTCTCCATAACCATGGGGTTTTGAGGTATGACAGTGTTACCTTGTATAGATTCCCCTACACCCTCCACCCTCCACACCCAAAAACCCCATAATTCGGTTTTTTTTGTACGGAGCATGAGTGAGCGTGCTTTCGCACGCAAGGGCTGCACTTCCCGTAGCGCCGGAGCCAAGCGTTCCTCTAACTTTCGAAATTCTTCTTCTAACCTCAAAACTTTAACCATGGATATCTCCATAACCATGGGGTTCCGAGGTGTGACAGTGGTACCAGGGGTAGCGTTTCCCACCCTCTCCCCCCCCATCCCCCCACGGTCCCGAAATTCGGTTTTACCTAATCTAGATCTTAGCCAAATATAGTCTAAGAAGGTAAAATTTATGTAGATTGTTATTTATCGATTTATTGCACCTACATTTAATAGGTATAATATGTTATTTATAAATCTTCCTATAATAATAAAATAATAGAGTCTACCAATTTTCTATTTTTACTTCTATTGCGTTATTTCTTTTTTACTACAAAATAATTTTTGTTTTTATATTAAAGACGACTGCTCTGGTGGAACGGTGGATTTCGGGTTCTATTTCCGCTCGGAATGGATATCTCTGACAATCAAAAATACTTGTGGGTCTCCTTTGTGGAGATCGACATCTTAACGTGCCTCGAAGAGCACGTAAAGCTGTCAGCCCGGTTGCTATTATATACACCTGATAGCGAACGTTACTCGGTGGAGCAGCGTGATGGATTAAGTTACGATCCTTCTCCTACATGGGGAAAGAGGCCTACGCCCAGCAGTGGGATGTTACAGGCTGAATAGAATTACAGAATAATAAACAAAACCGTGCCAGTATCAGGAATATGCGTAGCGCTACCTACTGCCTTGAATCATTTAATTATATTCGCATGTCAATTAGAAGCCTCGACGGAGATCCAATCGATCCAGGATACAATACATGGTAACGATAATTGAGTTTCTAATATTAGTAAGCTTGTTATACGTTTAGGTCTTTTTAAATGACATGAAAAAAAAAGATCTCAATTCACTCAATTTCGACTCAATTTTTGATCTGTGTTTCCTCATAACTTTTATTTGGATGTATCGATTCTGATGACTCTGTTTTTTTTACCGAAATATGGTGTTTGTCATGTGGTCCGGTTTAAATTTGAATGAGATCTGAATAATTTTAGAGTTATCGCAAATAATGCGTATTTAATTGACTATTTTTTCGAATACCTATGATGTATTGCTTATCGATATAAATTGAAGTCGTTTTTTTATCGTTTGCGAGTAGGCATAATTTATTTTTGAAATTACTATTATTATATGGATGTAAATCTTTCCTTATCATTTCCATACATCGCGTAAACAAATTACGAAAAGTTTATTAAAAAGGTGGACAAACATTTTACCATAATTATTATCGAGAGATTCACTTCTAATAATAAACAGTAAAACTTTGTTAATAAAATGTCCTATTATATCAAACATACGATAAAAAAAGATTCCAATCATTTTTAAAAGTAAGCTAAATTTTCACCAAATAAAAACAACAGAAAGTTAAAATCGATACCGTTTTGTTTTCTAGTTGCTAAACTCGTATATAGATTTACTATAGATACATATCATAAACAACACCAAAGACGCAGATTGTACACACTGCATCATCTCAACAATCACATCATAAACTATGCTTGACTTAAAATAAAAATACTTCTTATCTTATCATTAAAGTAGGAGCAGATGGGCCGTCTAGTGGTCTAAACTCACAAGCATACTTTGAGGAAAGTTTTACCCTCTTGAACATTAGCTACGCGCTGTCAGCTGGGTGACCTAACTTATTGTGTCCCTTATGCCTCAAATTAAACTGCCACAGAGAAAAGCTTAAAGTATTTAAACAGCTTACCGACGAAAAGTCAAGAGTATTCTCAATTAAACTTACTATTCTGTGTTAAAAATCTTTGAAAAAGTAGCATCCATATTTTGAGCATTTCCAGCATTTGTAAAAAGAACATTTTTAAGTAAACCATTACTAGGCCAAAGTAATAACAGCATTATAATTGATAATATCTATCTTAAATCGAATTTACTAAACCAATAGGACCTAAAGGACGTTGATTGTTTGTAAAATAATATTTAAAAAAAAAAACAAATAATAATTTTAAGCAAGTTATTTACCTACCCAACTAAATTAATTTGAAGTCATTTTTGTCCTATTTGCTTGAAAACGAGAAACATTAAGGTGATTTCAAAAAAGAGGTTCATATCGTAAAACTATTTACCCACTAAATCTAAAGGCTCTTTGAATATATTTAGCAGACGCTTGCGGTTACAATTCGATTAATCTTAATTACATCCGGTGATATATTCGATATATATGTATAGACATTTTCTTTCTTGCCAGCAGAAATGCTTAATATATTTTAAGCTAAAAACTATTAATCTCCTTAAATATGTTTTAACAAAAAACACCAAATAAGCAACACTGAAATTTACATATAATAAAGCTAGAGCAAGATTTAATATACGCTGTGTGGCTACGGCACTAAAGAATTTAGCCACCCCCTCTCTTCCCGTGGGTGTCGTAAGAGGCGACTAAGGGATAACAATGTTCCACAACCACCTTGGAACTTAAGAAGCCGACCGATGGCGGGATAACCATCGAACTGCTGGCTTTGAAATACACAGGCCGAAGACGGGCAGCAGCGTCTTCGGTGCGACAAAGCCAGTACTGCGGTCACCAACCCGCCTGCCCAGCGTGGTGACTATGGGCAAAACACATGAGTTCACGTTATTTTTGGCGTAAACTTGTGGAGGCCTATGTCCAGCAGTGGACTGTATAGGCTGTAATGATGAAGATTTAATATGTAGATAGCGTTATATTGCAACCAAAAAATTTCATTATAAACAGCGCTTTTTATTATGCTATATTCAAATAACACATTTTATTCAACCCACACCT
Organism: Melitaea cinxia; assembly: GCF_905220565.1. Taxonomy (NCBI): domain Eukaryota; kingdom Metazoa; phylum Arthropoda; class Insecta; order Lepidoptera; family Nymphalidae; genus Melitaea; species Melitaea cinxia. Next base: position 4,174,935 of record NC_059409.1, on the reverse strand, counting down.
CTTAATAAATCCTTTTTAGTCAAAGCTGGGGTATTTTGCTAGAAAGCGGCGCGAAAACCCTTTAAAAACTATCTTAATCTAAATATGAAAATAATAATAGTTCACGGCGTTCCTTTCTTTTCAATATACTATACAAAAACTTGACCTATTCCTATAAAGTTTTTGTGTACATTTGCTAAGTATGAGAATAAATATATTTCAGTATCAAATCATAAAGTATATTACATGGCGCCAGGTGATTAGGGTCTTGATGTACGTTTTTTTTATTTTATTTAAACTTGCCAGTTCGCAAGGCAGAATCTGTTGATTCGGCCAACAGAAAATAAAATTAGTCAAAAAGTCGAAAAGCTCAAGTCACCTTCTTAAGAAAAATTGGAATATAATTATTATAATGACGACTGTCATCTCACGTTAGATGATAAGTAAACCTAAATGTCATATAATACAAATTAATGGTATCGGATTTTTTTACATACTTTAATGTATATAATTTAAAACAGTTTTGTAGCAATCTCTGAAATAAAAATTTCTACGGATTTTTTACGACACGTAGGTCGTAAAAAAATTGTAAAACACTTTGTAAATAAAAAATATTTTTTATTTATTTGTACCAATTTATTCAAAGTATCTTAATCCAAAAGTGAAATACACCCATACATCATCACTTATAGAATAAATAAATACTATACACATAACAACCCTTAATGGGATAAAAATCCTGAGATGCACAACGTAATAAGTTATCAAACCTATAATCGCTAGTTCAGCAACCAGTAAAAACTGCATCGACCCGTCATCATAGAACTTTATTGGGTGGTTGTACTGTTTTCGTGATCTCTTTCAATTTTAGGCAAGGGTGAACATTTTTTTTTTTTTTTATATGTCACTAGGTCGGCAAACAAGCGTACGGCTCACCTGATGGTAAGCGATTACCGTAGCTTATAGACGCCTGCAACACCAGAAGCATCGCAAGTGCGTTGCCGACCCAATCCCCAATCCCGCCCAGAAGCTCTGGTCACCTTACTCACCAACAGGAACACAATACTGCTTGAAAACAGTATTATTTTGCTGTGATCTTCTGTAAGGTCGAGGTATTACCCCTGTCGGGCTGCTCCATATTTTGAGCAGGAAATTCCTGCTGTGCCCTACCTCAGTTAGATTAGATAGATAGAACATTTTATAATAATAAAAATTTTTTGCTAGACATACACCGAATACCGCTTTATTAAGAACAAAGGTCTAAACAAATAAACTTCGCATTATTATTCAGTGTTCATGGAAAAAGTTATAATAATTTTGATTGGTAGAAGCGGGGAACTACTGGAATACAAAGTCCACTTATATCACAAGTATATTGAAACACAGGTGCAACCACAAAAAACGTCTAGTCTACTTAATAAATTTGTCTAACCGCTATTACTTAGTACTCCCACGTCACATTTTGTTTCATATTTCACATGCCATAAAATATATTGTTTACATTAAACTATCCATATGGAAGCAGGTACCAATTTGGATTAAACATTAATCACTCAGGTGGACGAACTTTGTTTATGGTGCACTTCCGTGTATTATATCGGTAAGCGATATTGGCCTTTATTTTAAAGGCTTCACATATTGTACATATTAAATTTGTATGGCAAATGAAATACCAATTTATTATGATAGCGTTAACGTATAGTGTATTGGACACAAATTAATGCTACTTATGATATCAGAATAATACAGATTTGGCAGGTAAATAATATTAACTTTATGCTTTTATTAATGCGTAACTCTCGTATATTCGTAATATGCTATCATAAATCCTTTAAATAGAGCACCTTCAGTAAGGAAGAACGATATTCTTTCATTAAAACACTAGTCGTGAATAGATACGTAGAGTATAAAAAATACTTAACAAGGTTTCTTTTTAAAAAAACGAGTGTGCTTTAGACCACACGACTGAAGAAATGCAATTCTCTCTCTTTCTATCTTCACTAACTTTTATCTCCCTCTCAACTACCGTTCGCCTCGCCCGATCACACTTTTTCAACGCTCTCGTCACGCATTCACCAGCTTACTCCCCGAGTCAAGCGTGCGGAAAGAAATTTAACTCCAAAAATAATTCGTGACCTTGTTGATTTATTTTAATTATAACATAAATAATGAACGATGAATAATGAACATAAATAACACCTACAAGATACACACATGAAAACTTATTTAATATAGTTTCTTTTATAAAAGCTTCATGCCTAATTCGTATGTACATTTTGAAAGAATAACTAGCAAAATGTCTTTCGTTATTCATTAAAGCCTGCAGTGACTTGGCATTTTTCCAAGAGATTTTGGTAAAATTTCACGGTTTCCTACCATTATTTATGATAACTTTTTTTGTATTTCATTTGGTAATGGTTTGGGATATCAATAGAAAAAAACAGAACTCAACAAAGGGGACTCCATACATTATTGACAAATATATTTCATATAAGCCAAAGTGTATTTAGGAAATGCTTTTCTTTTGACCTAATGTAAGAATAATGTAGTTTAAAAAAAATGACAATTGACACGTTAAATATGTTTCTAAGGGTCAAGCTAATAACGGACTAGACCTATTCGACTAGTTTTTTTTTTAATTCCCACGGAAAGTGCTACCGTAATCGAAGATTTAGAAAATTGCGCGAACAATTGGAAAATTTAAAAAAAAATGTAACAATCATTTCATCTGTACGCGTTTGCAAAAATGCACAACCTCTCTTGTCAGCTAGTTTAATTGAAATATAAAGCACAATTTAAATTTTATTTTAAATGTACATTCACTAACAATACACTTACAAAACGTATGCAAATTTAGCAAGCATCTTTCGTGTCATTCATATCAATACGTAACTTCGTGTGAAATTTAAAAAAATATTAAATTTTTACATTCGCTTTAACAATTTTATTGATCTGAGCTTTCAGAAGGAACAACTGCCAAAACTTGTCCATTATTCATTAATGCCTGCACAAAGTTGGCTACAGCCCAAAGATTTAGGTTGCATTTTACCCTCCTGTTTCTTCATTTATCAAAACTTCACGGAATTCCCGGCAATAAGTTTAATGTGACAAATATTTACAATATTGAAATGTTCATTTTGCTTTTCAGAATTTTAAGTTTTTTTTTTTTTTTCTTAAATGTATTATTTGCAGCATTTAAAACAGTAGTCGCACGTAGCGTTCATTTGTTGATTGGTGACTGAACAAAAAGTGTTTATTTGAGTTTTATTTCTTTTATGTCGTAGTATTGTATATGTTGTTATTCATCATTTTATTGTTTATTAATGAATACACATGAATATTTTTTTATAACTTTATACTCTTTTATACTTTGAATTCTATGAAAAGCACGCTTTCTTAGAACGCATACAAGAAACATTAGAACAAAGAAAAAAATAAGTACAACGATAAGAAAACATTTGAAATATGATGCATTTAGTATCTATTTAACCACATTTAGAAAAAAAAGCTGTTACAAGCCTACGTTCATACAGGTTTTGATTAATTGTTATCATTAAAAAATTACTAATTTTAAATAGGAAAAAATGAATTAGTTGATTAACAATTTGATTTAACTACATCCGTACGTAATACACACAAACAAACTACAGACATAAAATTGTACATAAATACACACATTAACATTAAATAACTACTGAAACTAATTTACAAACACGTACAATATGCTAATTTTGTACTAATAAGTTATATATCGTCAACGTGTCAACATACAAAGTACATTTTGTTGCATAAAATTAGGTAATTCCCAAGGGATAGACAAACAAGTTTTACCTCTATACATACAACGTTGTAACGTCGCCCTAAGTTACTTTCCAACAATGAAATAAGAACTAAGTTTTGATCAAGTAACAAAAAGTGTATATATTAGTTAACTTACAAACAAGTTTGTAACTTGTCTGGACGTGATCTGTAAGTATTCAATTAAAACTCTTGATTAATCCTTCGCTACAAATACTCTCGACGAGCGCGTCCAATGCAATAAGCTAACTGGGATATTATTAAACTAGTTACGGTGGGGTGCAGTCAATCGAGTAGTCGATCAAGTGCAGCCTAGGGTGAGCATAAGTTAACCATAGATAAAAAAAATCGCATTTTTTATAATTAAGAAAAAGATAAATTAAATAATATTTTTGCTTTCATTCTACTGCGTGTGTTTCTTAATTTCAGTTTACCCAAATATTTTCACTAGGAAATTTTGTCATCTATAATAAATTACGTTGCTTAATTATAATTAAGAGATGTAATAAAACATTACAACGAATGGTTCTATAATAATTTAATGTCTATTGAATCAATAATTTGAGGTTTATAGATAAAGGTTCATTTGAGATTTACATTGATCTGGTAGTACACAAATTAAGATGAGGTTGAAATTTGAAAGATTTGTAAAAAAAACGTAACTAAATCCATAAATATAGTGTGCAGTAGAGAGTGAAATGGAGAAGAATTTCTGATACAAACACATTGGTAAAATCCCAAGCGTAACAATGTTACAAAAAAAAAACTTTCTTGAGTCTTATATGATCTATTATTCCGTAAATAGATTTAAACAAACAAATACCGTCGTCGAAGGTTTTGAGACATACATAAAAATATATCAAATATTTGGTAGCAAGAATTACGATCTATTTCAAAATATGCTTTCACTATAGAGCACTTTTTTTTTCTTTATTGGTACTTAGATCGTGCTCGTAAAATGAATTCATGACATAATATGATCGATGATAGCGAAATGGCTGGAGAGAATATATAGCAATGAGTGATAGCACGATCTCTGAAAATAAAATTCCTAATTCCGATTCCTTAAAATAAATTCCAAGAATGGTCATCCATGTAATTGATTCCGTTGAACATTTATTGAACGAGATATAGGATTAGGATCGAGACGGGTAAGCAAAAGTATTTTATGTCTTTGATATTATTTACTTACTCGTTACTACAAATCCCATTGGATCGTCTTATGAGCACGAAATGGTTTTTACTGAAATTAATCAAAAAAATTATTTTTTTGTAAATAATTTAGTGCATGCATTAAGCATATAAAAATGCTTTATGATATTATTCTATTCAACAAACGACTGAATGTTTACAAAAATAAGAGGACACATAATAATATATACGCTTCAGCCTGTAATATCCCACTACTGGGCATAGGCCTCTTTCCCCATGTAGGAGAAGGATCAGAGCTTAATCCACCACGCTGCTCCAATGCGGGTTGGCGGATATATTTCCTACTACGAGTAACAATCGCTATCCAGTGTACATGATAACAACCGGGACCGACGGCTTAACGTGCTCTCCGAGGCACGGTGGGGAAACCCACAAGGACTGCACAAACACCCAGATCACGGCATATAATAATATATGATAAGCAATAGGAAATACGAAATTGAATATAAGCTATTTGCAATATAGGAATATGTGGAGAAAAATTAAGACATAGAAATAAACATTAAACATGTTTATGTCATAACGTTGTGTATATGTTATTTGAATATAAATGACGATGACAATATGTTAAAGCTGATATTTCATGGACAGTATTGCAAAAGATCGTTGAAATAAATCTAATTTGATTTATAATATTTGAATAGATATAAAACTGTTTAAAATATTTAAGACTTGAATTTAAAATGAACGTCGCAAAAATGTGCCTAAACTTGATTTCGCCCACTCTCGCTGACTAGTTCCCCTATCTCAAACAACGAGTTTCAAAGGAGGATCAAGAATAATTAATTCAAAGATAAAATAGATTTGATTTATCAAAAACCACAATTTATTATTTTTCCACTTTATTTAATTAAATGAATTATTTGGTTACCCTTTTTTTAAATATCAGGAATCCTACGAGCAATTTTGTTTGATTTGACTACAGACTGACAGTTCTTTAACCGATCAACCTATTTAAAAGTAAGTCATTTTGAAAACTTACCATTTTTTTTTTGTTTTCGTATACATTTTCACCAAATTTATCTCAAGTAGAAATTATATTATTATATCCGTTACAAGCACTCGATTTCGTCTCAATAGATAAATTCACAAAAGAAATTGCAGCTTGCTTTGCTGACATTTTCAGTATAGCAGCAACGGCGCTCATTTTAGTGTATTCCAAAATCGTTGAATTTGTTAAATAAGAATCCTATTCCACGGTAATAGAATTGACTATCATACAATTAACATGCATTTAGTAAATATATGAGCGCGCATTTTAGTTCTCAAAACGGCAGCGGGTTTTCAACTAACTTCAACTTGACACAAAATTTAGTAGCGGTTTTTATAACTTGAAATTTGTTCAAATTTTAGTTTGAATTTTATTTTTGCCTTTTCACCTTGTCCATCATCCAACCAGTCCAACCATCTACAATCCAAATTCATTTTAATATTATTCTAAAGAGTTTTTCGTAGGTAAACCAACTTTACTGCTTTTTTAGCGTTCTTTTAATACGTTTACAACAAATTCTTTACGTTCTCTTACAATTTTAAGTTACTTAAGTTACTTCATTTTTTATTGTAAAAGACTAGACGATTCGCGTCGTTTTTAATCATCATTATCATCATTACAGCCTATACAGTCCACTGCTGGACATAGGCCTCCACAAGCTTACGCCAAAAATAACGTGAACTCATGCTGTGCTTTGCCCATAGTCACCACGCTGGGCAGGCGGGTTGGTGACCGCAGTACTGGCTTTGTCAGATATCACAATCAGATCAGATAAATACAATTTTAAAATGTGGTCATAAATATAAATAACAATTTCTACGAATATTTTTATGGACACAAACCGTTCGAAAGTAATGTTTGTTATTTCTATTGAATAAATATAATTTAAAACTTAACAAATTAACAACCCACAAACGACATGTAAACAACTAAATTGTTGTGTTACCAGCGTAAACATTTAATTTACTCTTGAAGGAAATGGAGAACAACTTCATTACAGTTAACTAATGCTTTCTCCGTGGGAACGGGTAAAGTCGTGTGATAAAACAATTAAGGGTTGACATAGGATAATTAATACAGGGCAATATTAACATAGACGGACAGAGACCTATCCCATTAGGCAGGAAGATATTAACTATAGAAAACCCTTAGCGTTCAAATGTAGATCAAAATGATTCAGACATAGTCTAAGTATGAAATATGCCCAACTACGTAGAATTGAGTGAAGGCGTTTCCTTCAGTTAACACTTGAAGAACGGCAATAATTATAAAAATCAATTAACCTTTACTAACAGAAATAGTTATGCTAGATTTCGCATAGAATCTCTCTCCCTCTTTCTCTCTGGAAGTATACTCGTATACTAGATAGGTAGAGTAGGTAGTTTTTAAAATAATTTTTAAATTTTTTAATTGCTTACAGGTAGTGTGACTTTATCTGTGGTGTTTTATCATATCCTTTCTCAAAAAACAGGCTTCCTAAGAATAGAAATGGCCACGGAAACAATTTTTTTTTTCTAAACTATTGCGACATGTGTTCGATCTTAACAATGACGTGGAATAGATGAAACGGTGGTTCGGAATGCTTAGTAAGTGAATTTGACTAACACTCAGCTACTTTTTAGAGCCTGTAATGGAGACGGGGTTTTAACTCACTTCACTAGTACTCGAAATTTTGTAGAGGCTTTTATAATTGGAGATTTTCACGAACCACGAGTTTCAACTAGTGGACGCCCAGAGATCGAAATTCGACCATATCTAAAAATTTAAATTATAGAAAACCAAAAAACTATGAAAATAAAGAACCTTTTTTAAATATTTCAATTTGACTACAGACTTTGACAATCAACAAAAGAGAATAATATGCGTGTGTGTGTCAAATACATGGTAGTGTGTGTGATGCTTTTTTATTGATCTAATATGTTTTTATGCATAATTTAAAAAAAAATGCGGAATGCTCTCTTTCTCTATATAAAATATAAGTGTGCGAAATTTCATACTCCTATGTCCACGCAATTTTCGTAAAAAGGGGTACAAAGTTGTATAGATTTCATTCTTAGCCGTGTACCTTTTACTTTGGTATTCACTGTATGTATGGAATATTTACTAATAACTATTATTGAGTACACATTGATTCGACAAAATTATTCACACATACAAAATATTAGTTTAGTGTAGAGCAAACGACACCTTTTTTAAAAGTGATATTGGAGATGGCCTTGTGTAATTTAATTTAAATTATTCTTCAAGTTAATAATTACTTTTTATGAAAAAGTAATTTTGTATGGGATTAAAAAAATCTTAAACGGTAAAGTAAAGAATCTCATAAATTTTATAATATTAATAGTCTTTTTAATCTCACGTTGAGGCTTAACTGTTATACGTCAAGCTTAAAAATTTAATTAATATTAATTACAAATGAGGCACACCCTTTTGTTCAGATTGAGTTTTCAATTCAATCATAATAAATTACGCTTCAAGTCTTTAAGTCCTTCATTTCTACAATTTTTGAAATGAATAGATTATTTTCTAATTTTTTTTACCAAACTGACAAATAAACTGCATACTCTATTTCAATTTTTTTTTTCCATTTGAGATAAAATACAAAAAGACGTGGTTCATGGAAGAACCGTCTACTATATTAGTAAAAGCACTCTCAAGCCATTTTAAAATTCCCACGTCTTCTTTTTTCTTTAGCCGTGACACTAGAGTGACGTATGAGAATCCGATCTTGGTATTTTATATATTATTTCATAAAACTTCTAATTAAACAACAGCTGGTGAAGCTGTCTACGTAACGCACGTAAGCCTAAGGAAATTACTTGGTAAAGAGCTTCCTTTTTAAAACATATTTAAGCACCCTAAAACAACGCAGAAGGTTATAAATTCTTAATTTTTAAAAATAAAATCATCAGGTTTACGATGTAAAGTAGGCGTTGTATACAAAATTATCTTTCAGGTCAATGCCTCGTTCATACAGTAAACAATAAAACTTTAAAAGTATACAAAACGTCAATAAATCATGAAAAATTCGACTAGCATTTGTTTCATATTCGTCACACAGAGATATTTCTTTTGTATATCACACAAAACATCTGGATTTCGAAGGCGTTGAAAATTTAGCTTTACGTAACATTAAAGTCGCTTTATATGTTTGATTCATGTCATTAAATGTATTATTAAAATTTTAAATGATAATGGCCAATAAAGAACTTTTCTTTCTTCTTTTTTTCTTTCATGGAACGAACAAATGATAGATATTCGATGTAGGTTAATTGTATTTAGTTTAAGAAGATCAATAATTGGGTCGTAATCCTGATAATTCGCAAAAGGTGCGACATTATTAATCTACAGCGATATGCACAATATATATATAATAGCTAGGTGACTTCCATAGCGCCTCACAACGGTTCGGTCTTAAGATGAATAAAGACAAGACGAAGATTAAATCTAAAATGCCCACCCATACCTGTCGTTGTTGACGGCGCTACTCTCGAAATTTTCGACGAGTCATCTACCTGGGACAACCGATTTGTATGGGTAAGTCCAACATCGAGAAAGAGGTAACTCGTAGAATCTAACTTGGTTGAGCAGCCGACATAGCTCTCAAAAATTGCAAGCAAAAGTGGCAATGGGCAGGCCATATTGTTAAAGGAACCGACAACTGACGGGGAAGAAAGATTCTTTTATGGCGACCACGTCTCGGTAAAAGAAGCAGAGGCCGCACTCCAACCAGGTAGACTGACGACCTAAAGAACAGCGCGAAGCTGCTGGATTCTGATTACACAGGACCGGACGGAGTGGCGAACATTAGAAGAGGCCCACGTGCCTTAGCAGTGGACTTTTAAGGGCGGATGAATGAATGGATGGGACATATAATTTTACTACAATAGTCGCGACTTTTATTCTAAGTATAAAGTTTATTTTTCTCTAACACTAATGTGGCAAACAAACGTACGATTCGCTTGATTGTAACCATTTTTCTTAGTCTATAGACGCCTGCAACACCAGGAACATTATAAACTCCAACCTACACCCGCTATAAGGGCAGCACAATAACTTTGGGTACTTTACTCACCTTTACTCAGCACAATACTACATGAGAGCAATATTATTTCACTATAGTTTTCAGTAAGGTAAGCTGCAGTTCAGCTGCTACAGCTATTCTGCTGTGTACTATATACCTGGTTTTTTTTTTCGAAACAATACTTACTAGTGAGATTCGTTCGTAACAATAAGTACAGTAAAGGCCTTGTTTTTTCATATAAAATATATATTGAATACATAGTTTTTCTTTTTCGAAATTTAAATAATTCAAAATGTATCACCGTAAATGTAGAAGAAGAAACCCTTGTCTATGCCCAGCATTGGGATTACAGGCTGAATCGTGATACCGTAAATGAAAGCTACATATTTACAAGAACAAGTGCGCCAAGATGAGTAGACTATGTTATACGTGTTGACCTATGCTGCTCTGACTAAATCAATACTTTTGTCGCCTGTTCAGTTGTTTTTCTACCTGTCTGTTCGTAAATTTTTATGCTCATATGTTTACCTGTTTGCTTGTTTCTGACGCATATATTCCATAAAAGTATTTAACTGTCTAATCGATTCTGATAAAAGTCTGTATAGTAAAAAACCTTGCACCTAATATGATCATAAAGAATAGCTACTCGTATAAAAGTTATCCAAAACACACATGTATGAGTGTTCATAACCATCAGACTTACACATACATCTGTAAGGTCCATACAAACATTTATCAAGCGCGGGGTCACTTTCATTTCTATTGCGTCATTCCATTACAATACATTTTATTGTGATATAATACGAGGGATTAATTGAAAGTCAACACGGGTAAAATCACGAGAGTCAACTTTTTATAGGGCAATAAACTTTATTTTCATATCAATTACAAAAAATGAGTGAAATGCAAATACGTATACAAATTACTCAATTGCTTAATTGTATGTACATTAGTGATAGCAAATTTACTTTTCCCCAATTGACAATCGGCGATACGATTGGCATACAAAAGCTTTTTGTTCAGTTGAAATTATATTTATTCACATATATCTATATACTCGTAAATAAAAATAAATGTTGCTAAGCGCATAACACGAAAATGGCTCGACCAATTCGGTTAATATATTTTTAGTCTGTTCCTTAAAGCCCACAGAAGGTTTTCATACTTAAAAAAAATTTAAAAAAAAAAGTTTTTACTATTAACTTTATATATATTCTTTATTGCACTTAAAATTTTTGTACAGATATTAATATACAAATTTTGTTAGCAACGGTGGACTTATCTCTAAAAGAGATCTCTTCCAGCCAACCTGTGATAGTGAGAACTAATGTTATATAGCAGGCCAAGAAAGTGCAGTAATGTAGATATATACAGATTCTTAAAAATAAAAATAAAAAGCTAATTAAATAATATTCTAACAGCATACAATATATGTATATATATTATTTATATATACGCTACATTTACATACTATATACATATACACACTACTACTTATAAAGATCATACACATAAATATTACATATACATCTACATAAAATACACATATAATATACATATTATACAATACACAATAAAAGTAAACATTAATGAAAAGATATTTATGGATTCATTTGAGCGAGGAAGTATTGTTTTAGCTTCTTTTTGAAGGTATAGATAGAAGGACTAAGCTGGATATATTTAGGAAGTTTGTTCCAGAGCGATGCACCATATACCGAAAAAGAATGCAAGCGAAATTTTGTGTTGCTTTTCGGTATGTCGAGCATTGTAGTGATGCAAGACCGCCTAGAACGTGTGGGAGAAGGGAGAATTTGGAAACGAGAACGCAGGTATGCAGGAGAATTAGGATCGTGGAGTATTCTGTAGAGGAACGTCATGATGTGCATATCACGGCGAAGGCGGATTGGGAGCCATTTAAGTTGAGCACGAAAGTTAGATATGTGGTCATACTTACGTAAGCCAAAAATAAAGCGAATAGCAAGGTTTTGAAGACGCTCTAGTTTGTTCAGTTGCTCCGCAGTCGCATCTAAGTAGCACACGTCAGCGTAGTCAAGTATAGGGAGAAGAAGCGATTGCGCAAGCATAACTTTGGTTGAAAAGGGGAGAAAGAATTGAAGGCGTTTGAGAGAGTGGAAAGCGTGATGCATACGTTTGCTGACTTCATTGATATGAGCCACCCAGGTCATGTTACAATCCATTATTAGACCCAAATTTTTCACTTTATTAGTATAAGGGATTGTAACACTAGATAGCTGAACCTTAGGTATTGAATTCCAGTCAATTTTGCATGTCAGTCTGCTACTGCCAAAAATTATACATTGAGATTTGAGAGGATTGATGATAAGGCCGAAAGTATTAGCCCACGACTGAATTTCAACTAGGTCCGAATTTAGAGCACCAATAGCTTCATGCAACTCAGTCAGCTCAAAGTGTCGATATAACTGTAAATCATCCGCATACAGATGGTAGGGAGAAGAAATTACTTTGGATATATTATTAATGAAGATTGAGAAAAGTAGAGGGGAAAGTACGCCGCCTTGGGGTACACCAGCAGTGAGATCAATCCAATCCGATGATGTATCGTTGGTTTTCACGCACTGCTGGCGTCCGAAAAGGTAAGAATGAAACCAGTCTAAAACAGTAGGAGAAATGTTGACCGCTCGGAGAGTTCCAATTAGTATATCTGGGTCAACAGAGTTGAAAGCACTGCTAAAGTCAAGAAGGACCATTGCAGTGAGCTTGGTGTTATCCATTGCACCACGAATATCCTCCGCGACACTCAGCAGCGCTCCAACTGTGCTGTGTGAGGAACGGAAGCCAGACTGATAGGGGCATAGCAGATTATTACTAGTTAAATAGGAGTATAGTTGTTGGTGTACCAATGATTCTATGACTTTTGATAGTATAGGAAGGATCGATATAGGGCGATATTGGGAAAGACTATTAGGATTAGAGGTTTTTGGCAGTGGAATGACAAATGCTTTCTTCCATAACAACGGGAAGACACTGCTCCTAAGTGAGAAATTTATTATGTGAGTGATCACAGGAGCAATGTCATCCAGTATGGGAAGAAGCATGTCAAGACTGAGGTGATCACTCCCAATGGCTTTCGTGGAAATCGAGCGGACACATTTCTTTATATCATCTACAGCGACTGATTTGAAGACGAATGGAGGTAGGTTAGGGGTAGCAAGATTTAATAAGAATGAAAGAGTAGCAGATTTTATGTTAGAATCTAAAGTTATGGGTGGAGTGGTAAAATGAGAATTTAAAGCATTAAGATCCACAGAACTTTGACAAGCTTCTGTGGCCTTGCCCACACCCAGTAACCGGAGGAATCTCCAAACTTGCGTTTGATTGAGATCCTGAATCGAGGAGTGAATATAGCGACGTTTGGCATCCCTACACATTCTGTTGCAGACGTTACGTAATTTTTTATACGCATCAAGGTTTTTGGCCGTTGGTTCCCTTTTGTTCCTAGATTTGGCCTTATCCCGTTTGACCATGACCCTTTTGATCTCAGGTGAAAGCCATGGAGCGGGACCATGTTTCATGCGCACCGGCCTAGCGGGAGCGTGCTTGTCGTACAATCTAATCAGTTCAGCAGTTAAGGAGTTTACCATGCTATCGATGTTATTTAACATCAATATTGCTGTCCAATCGATGTTTTTAACATCTTCTCTCAAACGTTCCAGGTCCATATGCTTGAAATTGCGTTGAAGCAAGACCTTGCCTCTAACCTTTGGAGGACGCACTTTGTAAGCGAGGTAAATTAGGTCATGATACGAGAAGGGTGCAGTCATTTGACCATACGAAACAGAAAGAGCAGGTTGAGAGACAGAGATCAAGTCAATAAGAGAAGGCCGACTGTTAGGAAAGTAGTGAGTAGGTAATTGCATGGGAAGAATATGCATGTTCACTGAAGATGTCAAATTATTTAACGCTTGTGTTCTGGAGTCATTTTTTAATAGACATGTATTTAGGTCACCCATACAAATTATATCACTGTATTTAGGAGCCAGACTCATTAGAATATCTTCCAACTCCGAGAAATAATTGACTTTGTCGCTAGGGCAGTACAAAACCCCAAGAAGTACCCTTTTATGGCGTATAACTAATTCCAGAAAAAGGTATTCAAGGGTACCGGATGTAATTGAGTTGGAATAGGAGACAACACTGGCCTGAATGTTGCTGCGAAGGTAAATACCCACGCCACCTCCACCCTGACCAATGCGATCGTTACGAAAAAGTTGAAATCCGGGCAGTGAGCAGCTAGTCGAAGGGAGGGAAGGTTTAAGCCAGGTTTCAGATATAAGTATACAGTCGACCACGCCGGTGCCAAAAGATGCGAGAAAGTCTGAGTAATGAGCATGAATGCTCTGCGCGTTAATATGCACTACGCTGAGAAGGTTAGAATTTTTTGGAAAAACCTTAAAAAGTTTACCCTCAAGAGTATCTTGGTCCGAAAGTGAATAGTTTAAGCTATTACCAGTACTTTCAAAGTCATCCGAAGAGGAACAAGGAAAGTATTCATCATAATCCATAACACTATAATTATCTCAAATATATAATAATATAACCTATAAATAAATATATAATAATGAAATGTAACAATAAAATATAATAGCAAGATATAACAAAAAATAAATTATACTAAATCAATACTAAAATAATAATAATAAATAAAAATAACAGCAATAATAAGAAATTGCACTATTTAAACAAAAATATATACATCATTCCCATGCACAAATTGACTGCAAAAGAAAACCAGTTACATTTTTTAAAATACAAAGAAAAAAAGGATAAGAATTATTAAATCATTAAAAGAACACAGATTACCAGTTGATATGTACGCAGGGTAGTAAATAAAATAATGGTCTTAACATAGGTCAATAAGCAGAGTATAACATCGCTATATATGTTAAATATTTTATAAGCACAAGTTGAATCTGTGCATAGAAAGCATTGACATTACCTCAATGACAGTAGTAATCAAAACACTAACTTTTTGACAATTGACATTTGACACAATATTAAATTAAGTTTATGAAAAAAGAGAAACAACTGATTATAAGTACAGAATCAAATGAAAAAGTTATAATTTAGTTTGAAGCTACCCTGCAAACGTAATTATTATTCGATACGTATACACTATAAACCGATCAAATCAAAAAGATGTAAACAAAGATAAATATGATAGTTTTAATCAGTTTTAGCGAATTGTGTCATCAGCTGTTTGAGTTCCGACTGCGAAGTTACCTTAGCTCGGGACTTATTTGGGAGAAGAATGATCACGACACCGTCTGCAGACCAGCATTTCCTCATTCCAAAGTGACTACGAGCAGCAGTGAATAGATCTTGTCGGGACTTTGTCAAAAATTCCGTTATAGTTATTTTGGTGCCCTTTAAGAAAGTCTTTGCCCTCCACACCATGGAGCGTGCTTGCATATTCGTGAATCGCACAAGAATAGGCCTGGCAGATTCTCTCTTTACACCCAATCTGTGACAGGTCTCAATTGTGTCAGGATTTAAATCTGATAGCGTCATTTGTTTAGTTAAGACCTGTACAATCTTCTCGGAGATATTTTCATCCTTCTCCTCCTTGATGCCATGAAAGAGAAGAATCTTCCTACGGGAATAAGTCTCCAATCGGTCCACTCCACTCGCAACCAGCTCCAATTGAGACTTCAACAAACCAAGTGACTTCCAAATAAAAGTCTTGAATGTGTAGAACTCCGCAGCTAAAGCCTTTACAGTTGGATTAGGAGCACTTGAACTAGAAGGAAGGAGGTTTTTTTCAAACTCAGCCATTCTGGCATCAAACATAGAGGACATCTCTTCAAAGTTCTTCGCTAGTTGTTCAACTGAGGAATCCATAATGTGTTAAGAAAATATTGTTTGTGAGTAAGTACACAGTCAACTTAAGCACTGGATAAGTAAACCTTAGTACATCTGAGGCATAAATATTTTAAAATTTAATAAAAACCGAGGAGCTACTTAAACACGTCTGTACGCTTTTATGTCTACCCGCCGAAAAAAAACTTTTGACAGAACGAAGCCTGTCCGGGCAGCTAGTTACAAAATACAGATTACTCAGGTAAATAACAAACATCATATAACACACTATATAAAATAAGATCAACTTCAACGAAAAAAATAGCTTTTATAATTAATTTTATCTGGAATATTTTATTTGTTAAATTAAGTTACTAGCACAAATTGTTATTTATGTGACAAAAGCCACAAAAACAAACTTTTCTATAACGTGTAATTGTATAACTTTTTAGTGGTAATTTATCGTAAGCTGTAATACATGTACAATAAATTAAAAAGGATGCATAAGTGTTTTCAAAACGTTTTTGATTTTAAAAAAGAAATGAAATGTATCTGTAGACAAGAATATCCCGACTGACAAACTCAGCAAGGAAACGAAGCGACAGCAGATAAAATGAAAACAAAAGTATAAAAATATTCATCTTTTTACAGCGACTACCGATGTCACCTCTTAATTTACAATTGTAAACTAAAATTTATGCAACACTTCTATTAAAAATGGAAACAGCTGCATTTTTACTTACAATATATACGAATTGATGAAGGCGAGGCAAAATATTTCCGCCATAATTTCTATTACTGGGAGACGCGAATTTCCAATGCAAAATATTTTCTTTTTAAAGTGATATTAAAAAGTGAATTCCTATTTTCGATGATACTTTTTTAAATAATTTGACTGTATTTTACTGACTTTGACTATATTTTTCTATTCTAAAATACAACAAAAATAAAAAAATAAAAACAAATGTGCTTTAGATAAAAGGTGCTTTAGACCACACGACTGAAGTAAAACATACGAAACGCAACTCTCTCTTCTATTATCTTCACTAACTTATATTTACTTCTCATCTTCCGTTCACCTCGCCCGATCACACTTTCGTAACGCTCTCGTCACGCATTCACCAGCTTACTCCCCAAGTCAAGCGTGTTAATATTAACACAATAATATTTTATATATTAAACACATATGTGTAAAGTAGAAATATTCGTGTCTGAAACATTAAAAAATTTCATTTTACCTACTTCCATCCTTTGTATCTACTCGTAATATATTATTACGTAGATGTTGTCGTGAAAGCGTTTTCAAGCCCCGGCTTTATGAAAGTCCGAAATACAGAGAATTTATAGCCCACCGGCGACTCGGCAAAGCACTGGATATTAGGTAACCTAAGTCATAACATCTTACGTACAGCGAAAATTTATAAAATATGTTATGGAATAAGTTAATTCAAAATTTACTATCTAGATGCTTTATTATTTTATTATTGCATTGTATTCTTTAATATTAATAGAGATATTGGTTATAACAACATTAATATATTCGTATGGAAAATGTCACGTTTGTGGTTTTAATTGTACACAAATAAAAAAATGTCCGTTATTCTCGTCTTATAATAATTATGGTTTATGTCTTTATTATTAATATTTTTTGATTTCACTACATTTACTTCTATTGCTGTTTAATAATAAAAATCGATCGATTAATTTACCTTAATATTACGGCTTTAGATTTAAGACGAGTTTGATCTACTAATATGTACTTAAATGTTACTTAATGACAAACAACCAAAAAAAAATATCATCACATCAAAATTAGAACTTAATACAAATTGAACCTCAACTCCATAATCTTAAAGTCACCAACTAAACAATCCTGTTCGTATATTAATGCAAATATGAACATTTCATTTAGAATGAGTAATTGCTCAAGTCAATGGGTCCCCTAATATAATGGAAGTGTTTATTGACTGTTAAAATAATATACTATCAATTGACTCATATTAAAACGACACTCTCTTTATTACTTTTAATATAAACGGTTCGCTTAGTTCGATAACGAAACGTAAAAATTATTAATTAGATTTCTTTGTATGCTGATAGTTATCTAACAGTCTAAATCACACATTTAATTATCACATGCAACGAAATAAATTTTCTTAAAGGTAGAAAGTATTATATCTCAAAGGAAATTTCAAGACAGGAAATCTTTACAATTAGGTATGACGCAGTGATATTCTGAATGTTAGTGACAACAATGGTGAGATCCTCGTTTTATGATGTAATGATTGTAGTGTGTATATATAGGTATAAAAAATTATACTTATATTTTATATCATGATTTAGCCTGTAACACCCCACTACTGGGCTTAGGCCTCTTTCTCCATGTAGCAGACGGATTGGAGTTTAATCCACCACGCTGCTCCACTGCGGGTTAGCGGATATGATATTTAATTATGAAAAAAATATGTAACTATTTAATGTAAATAATACTTTAATGTACCTAATAAAACGATTCCTCCCTGCCTTAATAATTCGTGCCCCTGTGGGGTCTATAATTATCTTTTGTTTTTTTTTCATAAGTTGTGTGTGAATTATGGTTGTGAACTAAATAATTAATACGGACATTGATAATAATACATCATACCACGATGAATAAATTATAAGATTAAATGACCACTTATATAAACTACAATTGTATTAAACTATCATATGGCCCCTTTAAAATCAAAAAACCCCTACAAATAAATAAAATAAAGTAAATAGATAACATAATACTAATTATAACTTTTAAAATACGAAATTTGTTATTTTTACTTCGTTACGATTTATTTCTGTAAAAATAAATACTTAAAATGAAGTTATCAAAGACTTTTAGGACAAACACAAGTTAAAATAAAAACCATGAAATAAATTTTACTTAATCAAAACTCATAAATATCTTCAATAAACTCTCCAGTCATAATCATTTTTAGAACTGTATCACTTCAACAGAACCCCTAGTGGGGTCGACATCCTGCTGATAACGTTTCGACAGTCATATATTTATCTGAAGGGGTATTGTTTTATTTTAAAACATCGGAGCCTGGTCTTTGAGTATTATCTCAAACACACC
Organism: Melitaea cinxia; assembly: GCF_905220565.1. Classification (NCBI taxonomy): domain Eukaryota; kingdom Metazoa; phylum Arthropoda; class Insecta; order Lepidoptera; family Nymphalidae; genus Melitaea; species Melitaea cinxia. The sequence goes on along the minus strand of NC_059409.1, from coordinate 4,155,981 downwards.
GCGGGAAGTTCTCAATGCACTTACACAACAATCTTCTTATAGACATAGCTTTAAAGCTTTAAAAGGAACTGAAATTACGTTATAGAAAGAATACTTTGAGTTAATCTTAAGAGTTCCTACGCTTTAGAGTATTTATTTATTAAATTCGTTAATGTTCTGTTGAAATAATACCACTTTAGATAACATAAATTAATTTGTAACTAGCACTAAATTTACAAACTTACAATTTACACAGACGCAACAATTTTAATCCGTTTTAAATGGTAATTGAAACGTGCTTAGCTATAAATCTACTATGCAGATCTAGTGGTTGCTTTTGCACACCTACCCTCAAATTCGAAATGACTTTCTAATTACAGTTTATTAAACAGTGGCTTAATATTAACGTATGACCTTAATCCCATTTCATCTGAAACTACTTCCAAATAAAGGTGCAATACCGTTGGAGAATTTTGATTCTTACCGTTACGCGATAGTGTCTATATTTGGATGACCTGAAACTGTATATCGGTCCGCTGCATGTGTCATAAGTCATAAAATACGTGAATAATCCTATGGTCGTAGCGCAATGCGGCTTGATTTCTAATTTCGTGTCCCATGACATCATGGCTATTCAACCAGACTGTTGGACGCGGAGGAAATAATATTTGAGTCATCTCTATGTATCATTTCAATAAACATTCTGTAGGTCAAGAATTTGAAGAACCTAGTAAGGTATTCAGTACTTATTATTAAAACGTTAGAATTACATAAGCGCCGTCTTTTGTCTCTGTTGGCTTAAATACTGCAAGTCTAGTCCGTGACTCGGCTGTTCTCAACTAACACAATTCTGCATAAATTACCTAATTGTTTAAGACAAAGTGTCTGTAACATTTTTAATACAAACACTTCACACATTTTGATTTTCTAAAAACTTTTGCCTTTAAATATGACGTATTCAAGTGTACTTTAGATATACAAATGTACCAATGTAAATTTCTATGTTGCCAATTCGTTGACCATAAAAACTTAATAATATTTATGGAAAGACAGATGAGCATAGCAGATGGTGCTCCAATGCTTAGTGTTCTTTGTAAAATTTCAAACAAATTATATATTTATCTATTATAATGAAATGGTATAAAATTTAATCTTAGAAATAAATGAAAATTGTGTATTACAATATTTTTTTTCGTTATAATATCATAAAAATATAAATATATAGTTATGAAAAAAAAAACAATTGCAATGAGCTTTGTTATATATTCCACTGAATAAAGCAATGTTGCTTATCTTTATTTTTATTAAAAATAAGATGACGACAGTAAGAAAAAAAAATACGCAATTTCTTGTAGTACCATTAAACACATTTAAAAGAGCCACTTAGGCGAAGAAAAGCGTGCTTAAATGTTTTTACAAAGATCAGCAGTTATGTATCTTTGAAAATTTTATTTCCTTAAAGAACAGACAATTCTTATTTCATCATTTTAATTTAATTACGCTGCATTTATTTTATATCTGAATTTTATATGGCTGCAATATTTGAACGAATATATAATTGTAAAATCAAAACAATAACATGTTTAAACGATTGCAATTTATCAATGAACACAGAAAATAGAAGAATATACTGTTTATCTATTTACAGTGAATTGAACGATGCGTCAAAATTTTAATATTTTACGTAACACGAATTACGTATTATACAAATGCAGGTAATGTTGGCTTAGATCCAGTTATTGCATAAATGAAATAGTTTTGAATGGATGCACATATTGACGAGATAGTACAATTGGTATAGAACAAGATATATTCATCTCTTATTTAGTTCTTTTTTTCTATCATAAGTGCCTCTTCTGTATAAAGGGTTATAGCTTAATCTAGCGCTTTTGATAACTACCGAGATTGAGGGCTTTACCAGCTCTCTGAAAACTGGGGAGACCCACAAGGACATGCACATATACACGGAGCAAATATTTGTACCAATAAAAACTCAACAGCACCACGCAGTGAAAATCAAACACAATGATGATAACGAGATGTCTTTGTTGATTCGTTTAGTTTTAATTTTTCCAAAATACCACTGTTCGTCTAATGATACAAAAGATAACAATTACAGAATGTATACACATAATTAGCTGCATGTACTAAAAACGTTTAACAATATTTCACCCGAGTTGTAGACTTCTAAATTCGTCGCAATGAGATCACCAAAAACTTTAGTCGCGCCATCAATAAACGACAATAATGAGCGGTCTTTACGCTGAATCGGTAACAAATCTACTGAAAATTTTAGACTTAAATTCTCCCACGGTAATGATTTTATTGCTGGATTGCTTGTTCGCTAAGAAATGTGACTTTTATGATTATTCATTCTATTGTTCGATAAAATTTTATTCTTCTTATAAGCTTTATATCCCATAAAAATATCAAGAGGTTATAACCCTTTTATAATCGAATGCATAAGTACAACAGTGAACGCTTATAACTTACTAGTGAGGGTTTTATCAGAGCAACACGCAGTTGATTTAGGTACTTTAGTTTTAACGATGGCAATAATTACGTCGGCTGTTCTATTTTCTCATTTAGTACATAAAAGCTAAATGTTGTCTCGTCAACAAAACCTTCATTTTAAAACAGAGCGCTAGAACAGTTTCATTTATTACCGTAAAGCCAGTAAATCTCACTTGATTTTTTCCTTAAACGAAATTTTCAACGTCTACATTCAGCATTTCTGTTTAACAAAATCTTATTTGTAATATATGCAAGCTTACCTCTAAGCTTCATTTATTATCGTTTACGTTTTTAAGGTCAGAACAAAAACTACCCGACACAACTAAAAGAAACTTCTAACTTTATATTTGTATTATAATGAAACAACTTTTTTGCATTTTATCGCGGTTTATAGGTTTTTTTTTAGATGTCTGACGTTTTGGATACTTTACCGCAACCAAACGAGAGGATATTTGTAACAATAACATACCATTGTTACTCGATAATTGAATTAAATAGTATAACTAAATTCAAATTCAAAAGTTATTGGAGTTATTGTTTTTCTAACCGAAATAAATAGTTTTATGCACTTATTATTTTCGTTACATTGATTTGTAAGTGACTATAGAACCAGCGCGGTTTCAGCTGCACGTGTGGTGTCTATTCTTCTCGTATGACTTGTAATATTTTGTTTTATAAAGCACTATGTACGTAGAAAAGCTTACTAATAATGAAACAATTTTGAAAATCGATAAGTTAAATGTCACTATTACAAGAAATATAAATTATTAATTTTAATATACCTATTCCTAAATCTGTTAGTTATAATAGTTCTATATTAGTTATTACATTATATATTCAGTTTCCTATAAACTATCAATGTTGGTGGTCGATATCGCTTAGAATGACAAACGCGCAACTTGCTATGACAGCTCGCTTCTGCCTGTATTAATTGACATTTGCATTCCCGATACAAATCCAAACCGTGACATTATATGCATTTTATATCCGGGGATATACCAATAATGGATTTCATTTTGTTGTCATGAATATATCAAACAGAATAACATTAAATTATAATGAATAGCGTATACTTTAAATGTTTGTGTTATGTTAGTAGGCTAAGTTAGGATTGAACAAAATACGTACTATTTTTACGATCTTCAAAATATTATTGAGGTTGTAACATCAAAAGCGCCAATTAATCTCCTTCGTGTCCTCTGCACTTTAACAGACATTGGAAAATTATCTGTCCTATCTTGGCACTAGTGGAAGCTATTTTTCAAATTAATACTTACAATTATGTTTTTATTTTGAAGTGCTAAAGATTGTGTAGTTATAACATAAATATATATATATATATATATATATATATATATATATATATATATATATATAGTATAACTATAAAGTTGACTTTTATATCGAACATGAGACATACTCGTAAGTGAGTAATTTTACCTTAAAAAATGTTTGCTCCATTTTTCTTATGATTCTTAAAAGTTCAAGGTTAAGTACTATGAAACTCAGATAGACTAATTTTATGAGTTTATTTAGCATCCGAATAAACACCAAACATTATACATAATAATATGCTGATTTCGCAAGAGCACAAATAACGTTTTATCCTGAAATGTCTAAATTTTTCACTAAGCCCTCTTTTTCGTATTATAGGACTCGTGATGAAAGTAAATAAATATTTAATTAAAATTTCACCTTTCATCGTCTTTATTAAAATATTTCGCATCACCAATATGTTTAGCGACAAAATAATTTAAAATACAAAATTGAAGTTATTTACTATTATATCATATGAATTCAGTCACAGTTTACACATATAATATATTATATATGTACAGAGAAAAGTCTGAAGCAAAATTGACAAGCAAATTGTAGTAGAAATATAATATTAAGACATTTATGTTTGGTTTCCTTAAAAACGTTAGGTAAAGGAAGGCGTTAGATTTCTTAGAAGTGTTTATATAATCTTTAACAAAGGCAATTTTACCAATAAGCCGCTTAATATACTTATCTGGTCAAGGAACATTATCTACCAGTCACATGGTCAATATTACATCAGCCTTTATTTACTGACTCAAAGGACAAATGTTCGTTCATAATTATATTTACTTCAATTCGCTGTTTTGTTCTTGCGTTCAATTCATTTATTTTGCCATGAATCACCGGCAACTTGATGCATATTTATATTTATAACAGTTATTGTAATGCATTATGTCATAACGCTGAACGAATTATCTGAGACATGTGGTTGGCTTAAATGTAGTATTAGTTTTTTTGACCTATTTGTTCCTTTCGATCTCTTAATATTCAATACAGAACTCTCTTAGTAAATGCATATATATAGTATGTAAGTATGTACATAGAAATATACACTCATATAATGTACGAATGAACAATAAAAATTATTGTACGTGCCTTTAGCTATAGTTTTCAAATCTACATGTGTATTCGCAATCATTTTTGATTTAATACTATTTCGTATAACCTATACGTTTGTGTATCAAAATTTTAGTTGAAATGTTCCAGTCGAGTTTGAATTGAGCAATAGTTTGCTTTAGGAACATCTATAACGTATTGTTGGTATGGTTATCGTACATTTTTGACATCCAAATTTTTTTATGAATAGCTTTATCTTTTAATTTTTAAACTTTATTTATTTTATTTTTAAACAATCTGCTAAATAGCATCATCTTTATTATTACGAAGACAAAAATGATATCTGAGCAAAAATCTACCAACAATATTACGTTAAGGTAACTTGCAAAGCTTATCATAAAGTGTAAATTAACAAATATGAAACATATATTTAACTTACGATGGGAAATTATTAAAAGTACCTTTAAAAAGTTAAAGGGAACGTTTAGCCTAAATATTGCAATCAAGGTTTCATTGAAAAATACATTATTATTAATTAAAAATACTTTATTTCAATTCTATAGTATAAAAGTGTATGTGAAAAATAATAACATATCTGTTAATAGTACAATTATTATATGCGACGATATTAATAATTGACGAGTTAGTTCAGGAGGAATGACTGAATCATCTCCTGGACTAAGTTGGCTATCACGGCTGGCCATCGCGTCAATTGTCGTTAGTTTATGATGATATGATTAGTACAAAATCTAGTTTGTTTTGTATGTTTCAGTGCCTACACGGGATTTTATCTTACTAGGATCCATTGAATGTTGTTATAATAATTATTTATATATGCAAAACGCGTATTGCAGTACGTACTTCGCTAACAGTAACATATGTTTAGTTACTGGCAACAAAAGGAAGACATTAAAATAGCGTTTTGTAGGTCAGTTCAAAGCTATAGATATGAAATTGTATGCTATTTATCACGTAGTTGAGGTTACGATGAGTTCTCGAAACAGTTTATTTTCATATTTTATTATTCTCTTCCAGTATAATTTAGAGTAACGAAGCATCAGAAACGGTAATTTAATCATCTTTTTAAACTAAAGTTGTGTACAAAAGGAAAAGAATTTGATTATGCTATTAGGGATGCCACACGATGCAGAGAACTAAAAAATGTCGATGTTTCCGATTTCAGTAATTTTCACATATTTATACATATATATTATGACCTCAATCTATATGTGTAATATTATTATAAGTAGTATATTGATTAATTAACGAGTTATTAGTCATTTAACTATCGAGTAACCAGCAGGAACGCCTTACTGTAAGTGATAATATTAGGTATTTAAAAGTTATTTTAAAATAAACAAGATAGAAAATTGTTTACTTTTTGAAATGAGATTTTATACTTTTTTAGAAAAAATGCATTTAAATTTATAATTTTTTATTCTTCAAACTTATAACAAACAAAATATTTTAATATTGTTCGCCTTATTTTTCTTAAAAAATTAAAACGGTTTTGATAATGTCACAAAAATAAATTTATCGACAAATTTTTAGAATTTTTTAAGTATCACTGTTACTATTTGCGCTTCATCCTAATACCCGAAATCGTTTACCATCAGGTGAGCCTTACGCTTGTTTGCCGATACCGACCTAGTTGTACAAAAAAACTAACATTTTTATTGTGAGATCATCAAAAGGACTGTTGATTGTCAACAAAAATATATTCCATCCTCGTGTCAATAACGAACTCTTTCATACTACATTACAGAGCACTGTTACAGAATACATTGTTAAAAGCGGTGGATATCAAAGAAGGGATTAAAGAAATATGATACTGGTTTTTAAGTGAATGTAAACAAATAGTAAAAAAATAATACGTAACAATCCTATTCAATCAATAAAAACATATGATATTTTTACTAAATAGGAAAGAGGACCTTGACCAATATTTCTTTCATCTCTGCCTTTCAGATCGAAGAGAAGCTTTCATAATAAAAATACATCGACGAAAAATAATACAATTTATGTGATAGGATAAGAGTTGCGCTTTTCTTGCGCTTGAAACAACATCGCAGTTTATTATATGAATTTGCCATACTTCAGATTACTTTAAATAGATGTTTCTATTATTGTATCAAAGAAAAAAAAAATCAAAGGAGAGAAATGACAAACTCTTTAGATTTCTATTTTAAGGATGCCTAATATATTTTTTTCATACGACTAGGGTGAGAGCCCACCTGATTGCTCTACCCTTGACACGCCCCAGGAGCCACCTTACTCGTCACAGGAATACAATAGTACTTAAGAGCAGTAATGTTTAGTTATGATCTTCTGCAATGTTGAGGTACTTCCCTATTTTTGAAATTTGCTCCAAATTTTGAACAGATTATTATTTCCTGCTTTGCTCTTACTTAATGATTTTTTTTTATTTTTAAAGGTGAATCACACACGTACATATACGAGTGTATTTCAGACTACAATTGCACATATGAATAAGCTTGGTTAAGTTATTTTATTTACACAAAAATGCAACATTATCTTCTGTTGTTTTTTTATTGTTTAAACAACGTGTTGTGCACATTTAAAAATACGAAAATTCGCGGAATTGCGGAACTTGAGCAGCTTACATCATATATATATGTACACGGCGTACTTAAAATAAAAATGATCAACATTATTGAAATAATCCTTTTTAAACTGTATCACACGAAATTTTCTTCTTTGTATAGAACATACATATAATATTTACACGAGCTATCTTGTATTCTATAAAAGAATAAAATTCATTAATTCTTAGAAACTATTGCTGACATTCTGCAGGTGGATTTCTGACTCAAAACGACTTAACGCGTCCGTATTCGTGGATATGTTCTACGTAGAATTTAATTTAAAACTTTCCTATTTTTATACGAAGGATATCGGATAACTTGGGAATAACGTTGAGCATGTATGGGACGAATAAAATTACGCCCCGACTCTAGATTTTCGGAATGGAATCTCTTCGGGAATATTAGAGTTCACGAGGTTTGCACGAATTGAAATCTGTCGAGGCATTAGCGTATATTGACAGTTCGACTAATATTAACTAGCGAGTTATATTCAATTCACGCTTATAGAACTGACTGTGGAGATATTTGATATACAAACTACTTCCTTAAATATAAAAAAGTGCAATAAAGAAGTAAACAAAATAAATGAATTACTAAAATCTGTATACGCACATAGCGTCCGAACGACTACACAAAATTGGATCGTTCCTTTTTGTGTTCGTTATCGTCACAACAAGGTTTATACTATACCAAAGAAAAATTCTACAATTGTGTTTGCTAGCAAACGAAAAAAAACCGAGTTCAATTACATCGACACGTAATACAACGAAAGTAGACGAAAAAAATTAACAAAGCCACGAGTCGTCACTACGATTTTCGAGAGATCCTCTCGATTTCTCTAGGATCCCATCATCAGATCCTAGTTTCCTTATCATGGCACAACTCTTGGGATATCTCCTTTCCAACAAAAAAAAAATAATTATCAAAATTGGTTCATGAATGATGAAGTTATCCCCGAACATACATAAAAAAATATATTTATACGGTCGAATTCAGTAATCTCCTCCTTTTTTGAAGTCGGTAAAAATATCGATATATTAGCGAATTAAAATATTACGGTACGAAGTTTTCTTTCAATGGGTTTAAATATATATCTTTAAATTAACGAAAGCAAAAAGTGATTCATCGTTAGAAAGATGTGAAAAATACGTGGGCGGCTATGTGTACAGTGAAATCTAAACAGTTTTACGCTTTTAGCCACTATTACTCCGAGGTCAATAAATCTTTTGTGACGCATCTTTGTTTTTAAAAGTAGAATACTGACTTATCAACATAAACAGATTTGGATAGTTGAGAAGTGAGAACTTTAATATAGATAATTTATAGATGGCAGAAGGGAAAAGGCGTTTATTAGCCTGACACATTTTCTTTTGTCAGTTACTTGTCGACTTCTTTTCAATAAGAATTATTAAAAACACTTTTATTGGAACGAAGTTCCTTACGGCAGGCTTGACATTTAGCTGGGTGACCGAACTGAAAAAAAAGTGATATTAAAACCGTAAGAAAAATATATAACGGAAGCGACGTAATATCAGTCACACGACTGTATAATATGACGTTTGTAAAACTAAAATATTACTAGTAAACTTTTTTAAAATTATAATTTTATATTTATGTAATTTTATACTGTCGACAAAAATAAATAAAGACACATGTTTTTTTATTTCACTTAATAATTTGAATTATTATTATTATTATTATTTTGTTTGATTTATTTTATTTTACGGTATCTGTTATTTTCTATAATACTAAATTTCCTAAATTACTTTTTAAAACTGAATTAACAAAATAAAAAAAAAAAAAACAAGAACTAGAAAATATATATAAAATTCAATATTTTTTTTTTAATTGTATTGCTTCTATAATATCCGAAGGAACTTCGTTCCTACCTGGTGTCCGATGACACCACATCATTACATAATACCGGATTGTTTTTTTTTTTTATTTTTTTTTTAATTGGCTACCTACCGGCTTACCTACTTTTGTTGTTGTATACAACTTCAAACATCAGCTACTAAATTACAACTTTAGCATCAGTAAAAGTGAAACAAAAAGATAAACGTACAATTTTTCCTATAAAGTACCAAGTCATGATTCACACGCATTTATAAAATAATAGTTATTTCGTCATCACAGGGCACTTAAAGATTATTTTCAATTCCAAAAATAAAATATTGTATTGTAATATATAAAATATGTAATCACATGACTGAAATGTTAAAAGAACAATATTTCATTTATTACTCAACAGAGGCATTTTTTGCTAAATGAATTTTGTAAATCGTAAAATACACTTTTTACAAAAGGACAACTTTCCTTTAAAATACGTTCATTTTAATTTGTTAATTCTTGCTGATGAAATACATTTTTCTTTCTGTTTGCGGTAAAACATGTCCTTCGTTATTTAAATGACATCTACTGAATTGAAAAAAAAGGATTAATTGCATATGGAATAGTATTCTGGCCTTTCCAACATCTGGAGAGGCAAGGATGCTATACAGATTAGTATTAATAGGAATAGACGTCGATATTTGTAGATTACTTTATAAATTAATTGTATAGTAGCTCACATAGGGGTGACATGATCACTTCGTGATCAAACTCCTTAAAAAATAAAGATTAAAAAAAAGGATTAATTGTTTTACCAATTTATTGTACTTTCAAATTTACAACTACACAACCATGCGACATCGTTACGTAAGCTTTAAGTTGAAAGCCCTGACAGACAATCACACTTTCATGTGAATGAATTTTAAAACTTAAATGAAAAACTTGTGTTAACCGCTTTGTCCGTTACTGCAATGCTTTTAAGTCGCATTCCGCATTAAAAATACTTTCTACCGGCAAAACAAATTTAGCAATCGGACGACTAAATCTTAAATGTACCGCGTTTTTAAAAGAAAAATATTTTACAGTACATAAATTTTAACTTAGTTTTTACAAATCTCACAGTAGATTAGTAGCCTTTTCTCAGGGGCTAAGCCTTTAGCTTCATTTTGTTAAAACCCCGCACAGCGGAGAATATTTAATCATCGTGGACCTAAGCATTTCTTGACGGAACAGTCCTTTAGATCTAATTTTAGATACTGTCACTTTCAAATTTAATATACCCTATGTGTATTATGGATTCATACTTTTTTACTATTAATAATCAACTTAAAAATTCCCACAAAACTACAAGAAAATAATTTCGTAAAGGTAACGCGAAATAGTAGATAGAACTGTGATAAATATTAATGTAACGTATAAAGCATGTAGTGTGTTTAAATAAAAATGGATAGAGCATGTAGAATGAAAAAAAACCATAGTCGTTAATACTTATCTGTATCTATAGGTATATATGTATATCTTTCACGGTCAGTTTTGGACTCACTATCGAATTAGAGACAATAGGCTTTAGTTCGTAATTTGAAGCATGTAGTGTTGAAAATAATACGCCTCAACGTTTTCACAATAAAAATGTAAATAAAAAAGGCATGGGCACTTAAGAGCCCATGGATGTTCAAATATTAAAAAAAAAAAGTAGATAAAACTACTCATAGAGGATCTTAACAAAAAGATCAACGTTAATATAATAATGATTTTGCTGATTAAGGAATTTTCATTTCAAGATTTCATTACTACGGTAAGCTAAAACGTTCGATGGAACCGGTTGGAAAAATGTTTGTTTTTCGAGTAACTTCGAAGCTCTTGTGTTTCTGATAATATACAGTTAAGCAATGTATTATTAAATGCTACTTATTAGACTTTATATAATAGTACTGTTTATACAATTTACAAATACTCGGAGTGTAATAGAAGTCTTCAATTACTTAAATTTTTCAAGACTTAAATGTTACGCTTGAAAGTGCTTGAAAGTAAAAGAATTTCACAATATCAAATTTCTTTAGTCAAGTAGGCTCCGAAAGCTTTTGTATAATCATTTTGTAAAGAATACAATAGCATTGTTATTGTGAATCTACTACCGAGTCGAAATGTAGATTGTGCTGAAAAGAATCGGTCAAACCCAGACTAGCGATCATATTATTATAGATATCAGTCCTTTCAATACGATCCTAATTATAAATATAAATCAGCTTGTATATATTAATGTCAAGGACAGTTTCCTTAAAAACAATAAAACAAAAACAAAAAGCTTGTCGACATTTTAACGAATACAAAAAAACGACATTCGCAGCAACATCTGTTAAGCACTAAAGTTGCGCTTAAATTGATGGATGACCTACTTTATGTTCTTACTGAGAAATACAAAAATACGCAACTTAAAAGTTGAGAGTATAAAACATATGTACACAAAAAAGTATGTAAGAAATAAATCCTTATGGAATAATTGTTCAATTAAGGTATTTATTATACTACTTCTAATGATAGTTATTAATGATGAAACAGTCGTACATTTCATAAAATTATATATTTTTTATTAAATTTTGATAAAAGATAACCCGGAGAGTCGCATGATATTTACTTGACAGCAGGTACAGTAAAGACACAAAAAAATTTAAGTTAAATTATCAGTGAACCAGTTCGTTGATAAAGTTATTTTTTTCTCTTTATTTAAAGACTTTTAGTCCATAAGGACTACGCTACTCCATAGAAACATTACACATTTATATACAAGAAATTAATGAGGTCGTTGTCGCATACCGATGTTTATAATCTTTACCAATAGTTTAGCCGGTTATGAGAGAATACGCCAAAATTAAAATGCAACCTCCAAGCTCTTTAAAATTTTGAGTTATTTGCAGCATATCATTTCTAATATCTTCATTTCGGACACATTCCACCATGTATACAAAACAATTAACATATTAATAGATACACAACTAGAATAAAAGGTAAAAGTTATTTGTCAAAAATGTTTTCCTGGTATGAAAAATGGCGTCTCTTTTAACGAAACTAGCGTATATTAATTATTTGAATATGAAGATATCTTTTACGACAAATAAAGGGTTTTTGCGAGGATAAAACTGTTTTATCACATATAAAGGTACTCAGATACGTCTCACATGGCTAAAACAAATTTATTTGCGGAGTTTTGGGCATATCGAAAAATATCACAAAGATTTCGATTCTATTTATGTTATAAGTTTTATTCCTTTAATCTTTTAACTTTTTTAACCTATCTGAAAACTTTACTGGGATTTCCGGTAAAATAAAGTACAATATTTGATCTTTTTTAAATAAAATAAATATTAAATACTTAAAGAAACTTTAAATTTCCCTCATAGCATAAAATAGGGACTTCTTAGCACCCTAAGTTTTTCTGAAAACACTGAAACACTGTAACCTGTTTTTCAGTTGTGGATAAAGTTTATCCTGCAAATAAGTTACGATTAGACTTTAACAGCAAGAGGTAAAATAGGGCATTAGGAGCTGTATCTTTTCAATCAATAAACTACAAGTTTTAGGTTCATATTTACGAATAGTAATATCTCATAGTGAAATTTGATTATGAAAAAGAATAATACTTCAAAAACTGTTATCTATTGAATATTGTTATCCATCAAATAGCGTTATCCACCACTGGTGAAATAAGTCCTTTACATATATCCTAAAAATACTTTATTCTCCTAAAAGTGGAAAATGCAGTTAGGCTACGAAAAGGCCCTACTAACATTACGAATAACTTTACTACGAATTAATTTTTAAATACTCAAAAATAACTCAGTGAAGACATACTTCTTTAAATTACAAATTATGTTATATATCAAAGAACATTATTTTCAATTAACGAATATTATCCTTCCTCCACTAAACGTGGAGCGTCTGGTAAGTTTTAGCTGAAAACAGAAATGCGCTACCGAGCTATTGAGGTTTCAATTAGTGTAACGTAAACTTTTATACAGGAGCTTTCGCTATGAACCCAACAGTAGTTTTTAATTAATTTACATAAGCATAAAATATTATGTATATTGTTTTACGTTATAAAGTTAATGAATCACAATGATCTTAATTAATGGAATTATTTCGCTTCAGGCGTTGGGATAAGCGTATGAAACAACAAACAACGCAGAGTACGTACATAAATAAAGTCAAAACATGAACTAGTAAAAATATCTGTACATACACAGATGAATATATATCATGCGCAACCTGTTATTCTCGATGTGTTGTTATGTTGTTGTTTTTTTTTTTTAAGTTATGTAATAAAGTTTAAATAAATAAATAAAAATATACATCATCGACATCGTGCCTCGTAATTAAGACTTTTATAATTCGTTAACAAAACTAACAAACCTTTCCTACTAGCACTTGCTGGCGATTTCGTTTGCATGGGAATATGTCCCACGAGAATCGTAAATTTTCCGTGATAAAAAGTGGCATAAATGTAGGTTATGGTGTATTCCTAACTACAACTAAATTTGTGCCAAATTTTAGCCAAATCCATCCAAATGTTCAATTTATCGAAATTCAACAATGGTTATAAATGCAGTAGGGAGATTTACAATTTTAGTACGGTCACTCCCTTGTGATACCTTATATGTATATTGTGCACTAAATTTCTTCCAATCAAAGCGTACGTTTAGCCTTAGTTTCCGGACAAATTAACGTAACAATGCTATTTAATTGGGTTAGCTATTGAATATGTATTTTCTATTTGCACAATGCTGCGGTAATTTGGTACATCAGACTTACTGAGAGGATTCAAGAATAATGTATTTAGAATATTTAATCATAAAAGAGTAATATAATGGTAAAAAAAGAGAGGAGAAAGGCACGTTACTTCAAATCTACAGCGGATCCTTAAAGCATAAAATATCAAAGAAACCGCAACTCCATATCAAAAGATCTTTTCAACGATACCCCACTTGATCGAGTGAGTGAAAAAATGTACCCTAAATTTAAGAAGATATCAAATGAAATATTGTTTAAGTCCGATTCTTTGAACGAGGTCTATAGGTTTGAGATATAATACTCATCACGAAAACCTTTTTCCGGTTTTCTTTTTTTGTTGCGAATATACTTTTTTAGTATTACCTTTGATTTTTTTTATTCAACTAGGTCGGCAAAAAAACTTAAGGCTCACCTGATGGTAAGCGATTACTATAGCTTGTAGAGGCCTGCAACAACAGAAACTTCGCAAGCGCATTGCCGACCTTACCCCCAATCCCTCCAGCAGCTCTGGTCACCTCACTCACCACAGGAACACAACACCGCTTAAGAGCAGTATTATTTAACTGTGATATTCTGTAAGGTCGAGGTTAAAAATGTGATAAAGTTGCGTGAATGAAATAGAAATCTAACAAATTTATCAATTAATAATGAAACAGACAAAATCAAAAATACGAAATACGAAAATTCATTATATAGTGACTATTGTCGTTATGACGGTCGAACTCATAATAACAAACAGGGATCATATTACGACGACTAAGTCTCGTATTTAGCTGCGAATGCGTTGTAAAATAAAGTAAGTGTTGATAGTGGCGACTAATACATTTTGTAGACAGTGTCGTGAATAGTCTCAGTCTCTTTAAATTTCGACTCAATGCGTTAAACACTGATGACGTAACGTAAAAAAGTCATCAGCTCACATGTGTGTCAAGATAACCTTTGACCTGTAGTCCCGACTTGAAAACAAGACTTGATTGTTATGTCTCTGCCCAATTTAAACTCATGTTTTGATTAAGAACTTTCTTACGAACCAATTCTTCGCATTCATTTAATAAATAAGGCACATTATTGTTTTAAGATTTGGTTTCATTTTCATTCGTCAAATATTCAACACATCTGAAAGGGAGACCTATCTTAAAAATAATAAATTGTCTGTACTGTAAATTTATAAATATTGAAGATTGAGCTTAGAACAAGATTTAAGATTGCTTCATTTTTATTAAATATTTAATAAATTTTTTTTGTGTTGAATCTATCACGCTTTACAATATAAATAATAAATAAATAAATGGTAATATATAATTATCTACGCATAAAATGACAATCTATGTATGTATATAAAAACTCTTTGATATTAATATATTTTGTAAATTATCATTTTGCATTGTTTAAAGTCTGGACAATATTGTACCGGTAACGGAAATAAATATTTGGCAATGCATACAAACGTGATTATAACTCAATGAATACAAATTGTACCATTAAAAGTTCGACAGACGAATGTGTTATCTTTGATCGGTTATAATTTATATATTAATAAGTGAAGCAACAACCCCTCAACACGAAAATTGCGCGGACGGAGGAGTGTGAAATTTAACATACTTATAGTTTATATAGAGAAAGAGTGCAGAATGCTAATATTTTATTAAAATTATGCAAAAAAAATACATTAAATCAATAAAAGAACATTACACACACTACCGTGTATTTGAAACACATACACACACACACACGCACACGCATATATATGTATATTCTTTTGTTTATTGTTAAAGTCTGTGGATAAATTAATTATGGTCGAAATTTGACTACTGGACGACCGCTAGTTTTAGTAAATATTTGTTTCATATCACATAAATTAATTGAAAATATTTCTTTCATTTACCTCTAACTAAAAATGAATCACTGAAATGAAATTAATGTACGAGCAAAACTTCTGAACGACTGCACGATTGGATTTTTTTTTGTGTTCTTATCACGACAAGGTTTGTATAAAAGTACATAAATATACTTAGTAAAAATAGTTTGTATTCAAATTTTATCTATCTTCAGAAGTAGACGCTTTGATGAGACTTGACAGATTCAGATCAATGTAGTAGCATAGAATTATTAATTATAAGATTTTTTAACAAGATCAGATCAGATCAGAGATATAAAATAAATTTTATATACATGTGAGTACATACATTTTATTCTTCGCTTTCGTTATAAGAAAAAGATATTTATAAATTTTAAAGTATATATCTAAATACGCAATCCTATTCTGTCTTATCAATATAAGAAGTTTACAAGTAAAAGGTCAAGAAGAGATTTTCGGTTTTAAATTTATTTCGAGTCCATTAGTGCCTTTATTTCATAAGACCTCTTCTCACGAGTACTCTTGAAGCGTCGTCCATGTAACCGTAATGAGAGTTGGCGCCTGTGAAGCGTAAGAAAAGTTTTTACGGCCTAACTTCGGCGATATTCCAACGATTTACATTGCTGCAGACACTTAATATTCTAAATTCTATTTTTAAATAAGTTGCAATAAGTAGTTTAATTACTTCAGTATATTTGCCAGTTGAAAAATGGTTAAATATTAAATGTTTTTATATAAGGAAACGATAAGGGGACTTCAGTCGATAGATCCTATTTTTTTTTACTCTAAGAGTTGAAATTTTATTCACATCATTTATATGAAAGTAACAGACACGCACTATTAGTATGAGTTCATAACTCAAGTAGTCACATAGACTAGGTAATCAAAAAATTGGTTGTCTGTAAAGTCGGTTAACGGATGGTCGAATTACGTCATAAAAAAACATTGATGAAAAATGGCATACTTTTATATATTGAATTGAATTGTCTCTGAATTATAATTATTTTGTATAATACAAAGAAGGAGTTCATAGAAAATCACAATTGTTTCTATAAATTAACATTTATTTATTTGAATTCCAGCAGTTCTTGACGTCACACAAATAAAGAAATAGATGTGTCACAAGCCAACACTTGGGCTGATCGTGCCTCTCTTTCGCTTGTTCCGCGCTCTTTTTTTTTATTCAAACTGAAGTAATATCTTATGTTCAGTCATACAGTCACTAACATAAAACGAATTTTTTTTTTTTTTTTGTAATTTAATTTGTTAATAGTTTTGCAATTTTTAGGGTGCTAGAAAATCCTTCCAACCCATTTTACTAGTAGTCATTCCGAATCGAATCAGCTATGGCCCATATTATTAGTAGCTTTATCTCTATTTAGCACGTTTTTGAACTTTTTGTTTAGTCTATTAGACATAAAATATCTTTGCAATTGAACTTACACTACTCCTACTATTTGATTGATCTTTGAATATGGCTTGGATTAGATTACTCTCGATATGAAATAAAAACGTATTCATCTATCAAAAGTTATGTAAATAAATTGTTGATTAAGAAAACATCTTCATGTATGTAACATATTTTTACAGTTGTGTAACGAATTCAAATTGATTTTAGAATTTAAAAAAATAAACAAGTCTTTTACAGCCTAGTAACTTGACTCACTTATATATTGAAACTCAGTTAGTCATACTTATTTACTTTATTAAGACTACTGTAAATAAAGTTGAAAATAAGACCCGATACACTAACTAAAAATCATATTTTGAACAAATATTTTCTGAGACTTGAGATAGTTGTATATATTATGTAAATTAATAAAGGAACGAATATATAATAGGTAATATAACATCATACTCTGACTCACATCAGTAAGAATAAAATTTAAAACAGTCGAAACAACAAAACAAATACGAAAATGTAAATTTTAATGAATAAAATCGGCCTACATAAGTAATAAGTGATATATTCTAAACCGTATTAGGAGAATATTACGACAGACCAATGATAACTCGAAAGTGATAGGTCAATTTGAGATGACAACATCGAGTGCGACGAAGTGGACACCTACGAACTATACATTTTAGATATTTAAAAAAAAATATTATTATTGTACTATAAGTGATTCAACCGTAGCATAACTTTATTTAGTACGATACTAAATAAATCTATGTTATAGTCAATTTTAAAACGCAAAATTTTCGAAACTAGTATATCATGTAGATACATATATAAACAAAGGTAAAAGCTTAAAAACCCTGTTCAACTGTGTAAAATAACTCAGAATTGTACAAGGAAATCATATAAATATAGATATGTTTTAATTGATTCAAATAAATAGTTTTTTTTTAATAAACGTTTAGTCTATGTAACGCAAGAGAAACGATGGTATTTGTCTGTAAATATGTTATTTTATTAAAATAACAGCTATTTTTAAAAAGTGTTTGAGAAAATACATAAACAAATTCATTTGTATGATTGAAAAATTAAGATAAAAAAATAACATTAACACTATACTAATATTTACTACTATTTATTAAATTAAAAAATTGCATTTACATTGCGAAAATAGAACAGATGATATTGCCAATATCTCGTAGGGAAAACACGAAAAAAAAAAACTATTTAGAAAATGCGGTGACTAATTATTGATGCAATACAGAACGTTGTCCCGCTGTATTCGAAGCCTCGTCCACTAATAAACACGTACGCAATCGTAAAACATGACTGACGTTATTTAGGGTTTACTAGTGACCAAAACAGGTCACTGGGAGAGCTGTAAAGTGTTTCCAGCTATGAAATCATTAAAGTTAGAAATAGTTAAAAGTTTATAGCACATACTAAATGATCAATTTAGCAACACACTAGAATTGACACCGAAAACAATTTACTGTAACCTCATCTAAATTAGATTAGGAAGAGAGCACAGCTGTAGCCCATAAAATTATCACGGACTCGCAACTGAGCTCAGCGAAGGAAATATTCTTTAAGAAGCTTAACTAGAGTGCTCCAATTCTGGTTGACTAGAACACATGTCGTAAAACTTTTCAGTAAAATGTAGGTTTCAAAACAATATACTCCTTAACCAGAGAATATATTGTGCGGTTTACTTGTAAAGATTTTATGCTGGACAAGAAAAAACAAACAAGTATACTATGTGCTAACACGAGACTGGCGGAGACGTTACTTGTCAAAACAAGATATACATTTTTTCTCTTTTTGAAACATAAATTGCTTACATTAAATACTGTATAACTTTTATAACTTGGCTTTAGGTGCGGAAACTTTTAAATTTTTTTTTTTTAGAGATGGCATAAAAGTAAAGTTGGCACACATTTTTATTACATATAATAATAATAATAATAATACACTTTATTGTACACCAAAAACAGAAATAATACATATCAAAGAAAGAAAGAAAATATTGACAATATATTCATTAGGTACAAAGGGCGGCCTTATCGCTAAAAAGCGATCTCTTCCAGGCAACCTTAGGGCAAAGGAAATGGTCTAGCGTCAGCATAGGTGTACAAGTTACAACAAATTTATTATAAATATTCAAATAATTAAACATATACATACATACATACCTACATAGATACATACCTACATACATACTGACATATATACGTATATACCCACGTACATGCATATATGTATACATTACATATATTATGCACCGTTTAATGTACTGCAAGTCGTTTGAAACCAAGAAAAAGAGTACAAAATGAGAATTTTTGGAGACTGATTATGATGTTGTTTGCAATATAAATAAAGCATCTTAACTTTCTGTCTTCTAATTTAATTATTCTTACCATTTGTATTTTAATTATATTTATTGTATTAATTATAATTTTTAGTAAAAGAACCTAAGCAAAATTTAGAAGTAGATTTGAAAATAGCTAAAATTCATTGCTGGATTTTGCCTTCCATTTCAAAATAACAAAACTTCACTTAAATATTTTTTCATATATATGTGTCTGAAACGCAATACGACTGGAATAAACTCGGAACACACATTTCCATTCCAATACTCAGCATCGTTATTCACAATAGTCCTGCATAAAATGTGCCGGAAGTATTCTAACACCAGATAACATCGATCCTCAATCGCAGCTCGGTCGGATATAATTCAACTTCGCAACTGAAAATTGATGAAGGCGATTAACTGTTTCCTATAAGGTAGTATTGCTGATAGATTCAATGCAATGGAATCAATAGATAAGTTATTAGTTAAAGCTTAATAGTTCTGTTATAAATCCAATCATTCCCACACTCCTGAACGTTGTAAAACCTCTTTAGGGAGTCTTTTTTACAAAGTTAACTAAAGGGTTTTGTTAATTTAAATGTGTGGACTCTGAATAGTTAATAGGAAATGCGTGGTAATCCCAGACCATTAACATAGATTTTTAGTCAAGAACATCATCATCATTATCATCAGTGATAATTTAATCATCATCAACGCTATGAGTCATACACATCAAGTCATTTTCATTTAAAATTAACTCGATGTTACGATTTCTACGAATCGCATTGTATCCGTAGTTTCACAGACGGTAAACGCACAGTTTTAACATGTTGTGTACATCATGCTCGTATTTATTTATTTTCCAATATTGTTTATATCTTCGCTTGTGTGAGCAAAGCTGTCGAAATCGCTTCAAAAATATCCAAAATTCATAACGAGATAACCTTTGATGTTGTAATACATTTTAACCGCAATTTATTTATTTTTATTTGAAAAACGTGCATTTTTTTTAAATCTTTGATTTGCACAGCTTTTTTGTATACATAAAGTTCAATGATTATTTATTTATTGAAAATACTATAAATCCAAATTTTATATAATAATTAATATAAGAGAGTTCTTAATAGTTTAAGATCTAATTTTAGTATAATTGTATTAGATAAAATATTTTGTAAGTGAAGCCGCGGGAATGGTTAAATCTAATATATAAAATTCTCGTGTCGCGGTGTTTGTAGTTAAACTCCTCCGAAACGGCTCGACCAATTCTCATGAAATTTCGTGTGCATATTGGGTAGGTCTGAGATTCGAACAACATCTTCATCAATCATTTTTCATCCTCCTAAATGTTAAGGGTAGTCCAACCCTATTTTTTTTATTTTATGATAAATTATTTATTTTTATTTTATTCTGATTTGGCGTTGAAAAATACATACAACCCTAAATTTTCATCCTTCTACCACCAACCCCTATTTTTATATAGCGTTTAGCGGCAAGACAACGTTTGCCGCGTCAGCTGGTTATTTTATAATATTGACAGATTTCTAAGAAATGACAAGCACTATCATCAAAGTTTAGTATTTCTATTATTTATAACATTCAAAATATCTCACCGAACATCTCCATTATTACTATAAGTTCCAATTGTACAGAGACTAATATTCGCATATAAACAAAACAATATAGTACGAGGGTACAATATACGCTTCAAGTTACATAAAGTTACTTCAGGAGTTTAGACGAAGTTTAAGGCTTATGTTGAAACTTAGGCGACTTTTAAGTGGTTTCGCGTCATATATTATTTCATAAATGGACAAATACTCTGATAATAATAATACTCTCATAATGGACGACCAAACGTACAGGTCACATTAACAACATTGTTTTAATTAAATTAGTTACTAATTTTTTAACAACCCAGCGGGTCCGATGACTTACCGGAAAGTCAAACAGGAACCGTTACACTTACATAATTTTAGCTAAATCAATCATATCTATGTTCAGTGGCTTCAGTGGCATGTATTTTAGAAAAATTACTTTTAAAATATTCTTATATAACTTTTAAGACAAACCTCTTCGAAGGAACTATTTTTTTTTCTAATAAAATGGACAAATACTGGAAAATTTGTTTTATGCAAATAAAATATTTTCATTTAATATACACATCATATTAAAAGGGATGTTTCGAAATGTCTCTACGAAATATAAGAGTCCCAACCCCAAGATATTTATGATCTATAAAAACGTCCATTCGACAGCGTTTATTGCCGAAAGGGTATCGCCCGAGCTACCTTACAAGCAGTTTGTTCGAATTAATAGTACAATATCAGTAAATTTTGTCAGAAGAGCCCAAACAAATTTTCTACGGTATGGAAAGTCGAAAACTTATGAAATATTATTCGTATTGACACGTAATATATTTTATCGTACATTTTCTCTTTATAGACAATGACGTCATCAAGTACGTTTAATTTAAAAAAATATAAATCGATTTTATGTTGTATGTCACATGGTCTTTGTTGATCAATTGTGTATTGTTGTATTAATGTTATTGCTTTGATTTTTATTTATTTATCAAATAAACAATTTTTTTTTTAATTATGTGATATATCCACAGGCTTATTATGCCCGTGCTTTTGTTATTCCATATATTATTATTATTATTTTTTAACATGCATCGGTACTTCACCGCAACTTTAGAACCTAGAAGCCTTAATAACTAGTCTTAAAATTTCAAATTTCTAAAAGTCGACGCGAGTCCACTGACCAAGACTATTCTACATACACGACATATATATATATATATATATATATATATATATATATATATATATATATATATATATATATATATATATATTTTTTTTATTTTTTTTTTATACATTAATGTAATGTAATGTAAATAAACAATAATGTAACTTATTTATTATAAACAGCATTAAAAACCACGCAGATTTATGACAATGCTATTTAGTACCCAATGATACAATATTTTATTTATTTATTCTTAATGTACACCGAAATACAGACACATATAAAGAAAGATTCAATATAAGATATATATAAAATAATCACACATTTACCCACCCTCCTATTAGAAGCAAGCTGGGACTGAACTAATCAAACAAAAACATGCACACAATCAAATATATCAGAACTATCAAGTCACAATGGTATCATGGAGGTGATTTTTAAGTTTACTTTTTTAAATTAATTGGCGTAATACTTTCAATCAATTGGGACGGTAGATCATTTATTAGTCGAAGCACTATATAAGCAGTAGATTGAAGTAACTAAGATGAAAAACAAGAAAAACAGAAAACACCGAGTGAAATACTACACGTTAAGAGCAAATCGCATACATTTAATGATCTCAAGACTTATTTCATCATCTATTTCATTCAAAATCAATTGAAATGAAGTCAAAAAATATTTATATGTATCAAATATTCCTTTAAGCTTTATTTGTCAAGAATACTTTTTAAACAGGAATATGAAGTTCAGCATCCAAAAGGTCTATTAAAAAGATTAACACGCTAACCAAACATTTGTCTCATCAAGTCTTCGTCAAATTGTTTTGACACAATTCTTTGTAATAATGGCCAATCTTGATAAATGACAAATTTTAATGATAGATTTAATTGAATTAAGTTTTTAATTAATATTTAAAGCAAATATTTATATGGATTTGTTGCACCTATCGCTGAAATTTTTTTTAATAAACATTGCTCTCTTCCCACAAACATAATAGGTACATAAATTATCTAAAAAACAGTTAATTCATATATTGTACTTTTATAAAGAAATAGAATTGTCTCACTTTGGAACAGACGGCCGCATGTTTATGATAAACGTATTACATCTACCCTCCATCTCTAAGTGTCGAAACATATAAAGCAGAACTTTTTTCCTATATTTTGATTTGATCCACAATAAAATATTTCTCCAAAACCAAATTACAACATTTCATCCAAGCTTGATTTTTCATTCCAAAAAAAATTTAAATCAAATATGTAATGACTGCCTTATAGTAAGCTGTTTCCATGTTGAAACCCTTTAAATAACAATTTCATTATCAATAATATAAAATAATGTACGTTTATATTTCTAAAGGTATTATATTACTTAACAGTCAGTCATTATTAAAAATAACTTTAAATTATTTGAAACCTCATTTTCTCAGTTCGGACGAAGGAGTTTAAGTGGATTAATAAAATTGAGATATGGCTTTAATTAAATCTCCTTATCGTAAACCAGGGGTTCCCAAACTTATTTTGTCTAGAGCCCACTTTGAGAATAAATTGTTTTATACTGCCCCCCCATTTTTTTACCAACTTAAAAACCACTATAACTTCAAATTAAATTAATTATTGTGAGCCATATTAACGGAAATTAAATATTATTTATCTAAACGAGACTTTTACTATACCCCTCAAGAGTTAACTTGAGACCTGAGCGCAGTAGATAGTATACAGCGCAACGGCACTCAGGTCTCAAGTTAACTCTTATGGGCTACACCTGCCAATGAGAAAGATTATTGAAACGCAACTTTAATTATGTATTTAGACAGAGTATATTTTATTCAAAATAAAACAAACATAATCGATTCTAATATAAAAACTAATGTGACGGATGATTTAAATCGCCCCCAAGCCTCAACACAACGCCACCATTTTTTTCTGGGTGTCTAACCACCCCTTTATGCCTGCAGTGTCCACAAGGAGGCGTTATCGCCCACTTTGGGAAAGGCTGTCGTAAGCTAACTCACAATATTTTTACTTTACGGGACTCATTATATGAAGCGAACATTTAGTATATAGTTCTAAAATGCAACGATGATATAAAAATCAATTTATATCATTTTTTTTCATAAAATACAAATATCTTGTTATTTATAAATCATTTTATAATCAATGACAAAAATTATAAATAAAACAGGAATAAAATATGTAATCTATAGTTTTTGGGTTCTGTACCAAAACTTAATAATTTATATTAAACCTTATATGATCAATTGTCTGCAACGACCATAAGGATTGTACGGTCGGTTATCATGTGTTTCTAAATATGTTTGAATTCTAAATAAATTTAAATTGAATATTAGATAACATTTTTGAAATAAATTAGTTTTATTCAGATATATACAAAAAAAATTACTACAAGAAATTCCTCTTGTTCACTTAACCTAGTTTCTTTATGCTCAACTACCTACTAAAACAATACTACATTAGACTACATCTCCCAAATACACAACAATGCTAAATCTGTCTTCTGCACCTTACTGCTACTCTGTTAATTACTTCCTACACTTTCTTTACCACGTGATTAATACGGCTGCTGAGATGTCAAGTGTATTTTGTCGACATGAGAATCAATATTGGCAGAGCATTTGTAGTAGATATATATATAATATTAAAAAATAAAATATTTGTCATATTATTGATTTCATTTAAGAGCTGATTTTGCAAAGCTTAGTATCCATCCCTTAGACGGTCTCTTGCTGTCAGTTCCCGACGTTGCTAATGCATTCATGCTTTGATATATTGTTTCCACCATTTCATATTTTCTATCGTAAAGGTTGTCACGAAGAAAGTATTTCAGAAAAAAGGGTGTGTGTTTGTGCAATTCAGACACGGCAGAAGTGCAACACCTGAAAACTAGCCTAAGAGAGATTTTGTTTTACCGAGAATATAAAATATTACGTAATGTATTCTATCTCATACCCTTGTTACACATTTATGTGTTTGTTTATTTATCAAGACGCGTTTTAGTTTCATTGAATTTCAAATCACAATGATTTTAAAGAAGTTTCACTTCAAAAATGTTTTTACAATCCTATTTTCTATTATATTGTACCTTTATATGTAATTTGCGTATGTCGCCAGAGAGTTTTTATATAGGAATGTCAGATTCGTATGTGGTAAAAATTTAGTATTATGGTATAGAACTTTGCCTCTATCTACATGCTGTACAAGTTCCTCTTCTGGCTATAGATTCATACTAATTACGCTATTATTTTGTTAGCTTACCTTATTAATAAATAAAGATACTTTACAAGCTGAATTTGAAATGGATTAAAACTACACTAAAAAACTTGCGGTACTAGTCAATACTAAAATCTTAATTCCAATTTTAAACAAAATACATACATGTATCATATTAAATATTAAATGGTGGTTCAAAATCTTATGATTAGAGTTCAACTCGCACTTAACTATTTTTATTTACCTTTAAATAAATTAAAATTTCATATACAACTTCAGTCGCAATTAACACACATCATTTCACTTTGGTTAAGTAAAGTGCACTTATATTTTACAATCTCTAATAAGCAATTAATTAAAAAAAGAACGAGCGTCAACTTAACCTAAAATAATGTTTATTTTTAGATTTCTGTACCTACATCTAATTGTAACACGACAGTGATATCACGAAGTATCTCGTTAAATGTGAGATCGCGACAAAAGCAAAAATGTTGACCTAAAAATGCAGAAACACCTACAGTGTACTTTAAGCTTAATTGAATGCGAAAAAATTATCAATCTGTCGACAGATTTATGACAGAAACTGTCACTGGTTTCTGTACTGACGTCCTCGAATTCGATATCTGCTTAAAGAAACAATTGTGTAGGTGTACGATTAGTCTATTTGCTTATGTACTTCATTTGTTAAAGGTAATATTATTATATATATTATAAAATGTATTATTATTATATACGTTTTTTTTTTGTCTATGGACTGCATACCTTAGCGCTCTGAATGCATCAATTATCACGACTTAAAATTTTTCAACAACCAGCACGCGTTCAGCATAAACATTATTTTAGAAATATAGATTTTACTACCAAAACAATAAGGATGGAATCGGATCCAGAAATACCAAACTCACACCTGGACAACAAGGCGTAAAATTAAACACATGATAAAACCGAGCACACGGAAGATATTGAACGTTCCAATTTCCTGTATTGAAATTCTTTCCTCTATTTGCGTGATGTTAGTAAAAATATTTCTAACAGACGGAAGGGTCCATAAACTGGGGCGTTGCATGTAGGTCAGTAAATCATATGCAGCTCAAATTATACATATACCTCAGCATTAAACCAAAGTCGATAAGTTATGTGGGAAGTAGAGTCCTATTTCGAACCTGTGTTTTAGTAGCTTATTGTTGGAGTTTGGTATAAGCATTACGTCAGAAAGCAATGTAATGTACTCAAACATATTTCAATAAACAAAACATAAGCATTAAAAAATTGTAAATACAGCTATTTTTCGAAAAATGTTCTGAAAGAATCGAGAATTCATCCACAACACATAAACCATAAAATCGACTTCGTAAAACGTACACGAAACGATCAAGTAAATTTTTTGAAGGGAAACCTTCTTTTGGCGCACTGCTTACAGATTTTTTCGTAGGTAGTAAGTTAGACTGATCCGTTACGCTCTGAGGTGAAAGGCTCGATCGGGTGAACTCAGGACCACCGAGTGTACCCGAGCGAGAAAGATACAGACAGCTGCTCTTCGCTCGCGTTTCTTTACTATATTTAATTAATACGTAATAATTGTTATTATTAATTTAAATTGATTACGATTGCTAATGAAGTTTTCACTTCTACCGTGCGGTCTTAAGCACACACTATTTTTTTTACTAATTCTATTTCATCATTAGATCTTCAAAAACATAAACCGTAACTATATATTATTCACCAATCGGTCACCAACCAGCCTGCCCAGCGTGGTGACTATGGGCAAAACACATGAGTTCACGCCGTTTTTGGCACGAATTTGTGGAGGCCTATGTCCAACAGTGGACTATATTAGGCTGAAGTGATAATGGCGATGATGATGATATATTATTACTGTAAGTTTAAATTTGCATCTTTATGAAACTAAATACTTAAATATCGAGCTTTGTTGGAAGTTTCGTTACCAATTTTTATGTCACGAATCATATACCCGTATTTAGTAAATTCAACCGAAGACCACGGAAAAACTATTGTTTATCTAAAATGAGATGGTTTCTGCGAATTTGTTACATAACACAAACCGCTCTAACTAGAATTGATGCATCACTATGTTCCGCTGTATTGTTTGTTTTAAACTCGAGTAATTTTCATCAAAAGCTTATGTTTACTGCTGGCATACATAACAAACGAAAAATTGAAGCCGCAGTTTGGCAGTTGCAGTTTAATTAATTTTACAATTTCATTTCATTTACATATACACATATACGATTTTAATTTAATTTACGTTAAAACAATTTCTTTAGGATATTTGTTATACCATGTCTTCATTTCTACTTATTAAAAATATTTGATTAGAAACTGAGTAGGAAGCAATCATCTTCTAAAACAAGACTGAAGCAAAATGTAAGAAATAAACTGGAGAGGAAAATATTAGCAAAATGATTTTGATTTACATTATTATCAACCGCCAACCAAATCATATAAAAAATGAAGGAGGCTCTAAATTCCACTGTATATTTTTATGTGTCACCTCATAACGTTTTCCTGGGTGTACCGATATAGATGATTCTTCACTTTGTTCGAAAGCTGGTGTTTGTCGTAAGATTTAAATTTAAGCCATATCTGATGAATAGGTATTTTTTAAGTTAAATACTTCATAATGCGTATTCATCTCGTAATTGTAATCTTCAACAATTAAAATATAAAGATATTGTAAAGATTTGTTCTTATTGGGAAATATTTATGAAAGTTTTATTTTCTTCTGTGAAAAACGTTGAAAATAACACAACATTCTTCATTTAAATTTTCCAATAATATTATAAGATTCTAACTAAACGATGTCACATCATTTCAGTCCATGAGAAACGTGACTTGAACAAATGAGATCCCAAAACCGTGCCACTTGATGTCTCAAGCATTCAGAGGGTCACACGGGTATGAACTATTAACCAAATAGTCGATTAAAGTCATAAATTTTACTCCAAACTCCTGTGATAATAATCTCCTGAATTATTAGCATCTGAAAATCTGGTTTGCTCTTGAGTCAAGACAATTGTAAATTAAATATTTTGAAATCGTATTTATTATTAGATATATAGTTTTCGTACTATGCCTCAATTATTAATTTAATTAATTAATTTACTTAATCGATATTAAACTACCTAACCCTCTTTAGATTTCTCGTATAATAAAGCTCAGCTTAGTGAATGTATCACTAAGAGGATATTGCGTCCATTATAACTACCAAGTATCGTCGCTGAAACTTCAAACCGAAGTAATTATCAACTATCTCTGGCGACTTTGTAAAGTTCTAGGCTACCTAAAAGTTTATCCATTTTTTAAAACAAGTCTAGACATTTTTTTATGTGAAAGGAAAAAGATAAATGGAACCTGTCATTAATCATTCAATTAGAACAAAATTTTTACGAAGTTATACCAAAAGAAACTTTAACTATTATGAGTTTGATATCGTTAACTGCATACAGTTATTTTATAATAAAGATTATAACTATATTTGCTATTAATGAATAAGTTAAAAGTAACAATTTATAACCAATAATAAGAACATAACATCTTTATTGAAAAAAAAGTGGAAAATCATGACAACAATATTTGATAAGATAAAATCAATTCCACAATTCTACCTAGACATTATTCTTAGCAAGCAACTGCTAAAGATTGTGATATAGAAAACGGATTTTCGCAAAACAATCTTACAAAAAAGCCTGGGTTCAATTGAATTTTCAGATGTGAATTCAAGTATTATCCGATACAGTGTGACTAATCCAAATCGAATAAAACAATCGGAGGCAAATACGACGAACATCTAATCTAGTTATTTAAGGCACGTCTTGAAAAGCAGACAAATATCTCTTTTGCAAAATAGGGTTTTGCAAAATACATTCGTCAATTTAACAACACTAAGATTCTGGCATTCTGTAGATGATATAAATTGATTTCCCCTTTGTGACCGTAGCAAATGGAATTTAGCTGAATATTACTGAAATATAAGTATAAATAATATAGGGCGTAATGCGTTATCGGTGCTATTACTATTAGACGTATTCCATCGGTTGCCGATAAAGTTACTGATAGATTATCAAAGGCTATCGCAGAAGGTAAATCATTCTTTATGGCCTTTGACCTATTGGACCTCAATCAATAAACTATAAGTTTTGGTTGCAGATTGCGATGAGAATACGAAAAAGAAAAATAAACTATTGCTTTTTGTATGTTAAATTCCGTTATATGTCAAATAACTTTATCAACAACCTTTGGAAGAGGACCCTAATGTTTTATTTTTCATTTCTGCGCGTCTGACATGGTCAATAAATTTTAAAATAAACAAAATCTTCCAACGGTGGGTCTTCAATTGGGTTTACTAATAAACATCCAATTCAGATTATATTATCACAATGATTTTTAAGCCGCCGGTCCCAATTGTTATCATGTACACCTGATAGCGATCGTTACTCATAGTAGGGAATATATCCGCCAACCCGCATTAAAGCAGCGTGGTGGTGGATTAAGCTCTGATCCTTCTCCTACATGGGGAAAGAGGCCTATGCCCAGTAGTGGAATATTACAGGCTGAAGCGTATTTATTTGATAACATGGCTTTTTAACAGCTCGGTCACACTAATTCATGAACGAATGCATGATAAATTCAAGCTCGTTCCATAACGGACACTTTTAATTAAAACTCTGTTGCGGTGAAATGGATGAACGTATTTAATTGCGTAATTCTTTTTTATTTATTCTTATCGCGGTGGCACACTCATTCGCGCCTATTAAATTTATATGCTCATATTGCTGCACTTAAAATTCAGCAGGTCATTTATTAAAAATAGTTAACCTTATTTTAAGTATAGTAAATAAAAGGCTTTTTATCTGTTGTAAATTTTTAATTATGCTGTAATTATAATAAAATAGTGCTTAAATGCTTGTCGCGTGATATGACCAGGTGATGTAATGAGGCGTATTTTTTCTGCCATGATAAAACGCTAGATATTAAATCAAAGTAAAAATCTATTTTGATTCAGCCTGTAATATACCACTGCTAGGAACCTTTCTCCGTGTAGGAGAAGTTTCGGAGTTTAATCCACCATCCTGCTCCACTGTGGGTAGGCGGATATATTCCTTACTATGAAATATATCGCTAACAGGCGTCTATGATAACAGCTAGAACCGACAGATCAATGTGTTGGCGTCGTTTGGAGATTTTTTCGTTTAAATAAAAATACAAATAACCGTCCCTAGCGGTTATCGAACCCACAGCTACAGAAGTTTAGGCACACGGTACACGAACCACTATACCAGAATAATATCAAAACGTATAATTACATCCAATAAAAAAACATAATAAAATTAAAAGCAGACGCCAGTTGTTGGCCAGTAACATGTAAGGTTTTTTAATATAAAACTACAAATATAGATAAATAAAAATGTATTAAGAAATATTTAAAATGTGACGTGATACATATACAAAGTCGCTGTGAACCTAAAAATCTTTAAGGTCAATGATCTTGAACTTCAATAAGCTCGACCCTTTAAAACCCTTTTAGGTATATTCCAAACTACTAATAACATACTACATATCACTCTGACTATGTACATACTGTAGAAGTGTTGAGTTTATGATAAATTATAGACGATTAGTTGTGTAGACAATTTATGATGTAAAATATCCTTTGACGGTCAAACCGACCTCATCAGCAACCTACACCTTACTAACGGATATATTACGAACGATAGTCACACAAAACCGAGGTCATTGTATACAAAAGGATTTAATATATTTACATAAAACATCTGTTTCTTCGTACGTTTTTGAAATTTATAATAAATGGATGTTGTTTGTAACTAGTTGATCGAGATTCGTCTGTGCCTAGTTAATAGGAAGCGAATCAACGTTCTCCAGTTCAAATCCAGGTTAGTTAGATTAAGCCCATTTATTTTTAAATATATCTGGTAACTTGTTAAGAGAAACTTCGTTTAAATATATTGCGTTTGTTTACAAATACTTTTTAAATGAAATATTTAAGGAGTTCTTTCTTTTTACATTTATTCAAAACGATGTTGTTCTGAGTTGGTATGTTTATAAAACCATCTTCTAAGAATACTTTTTCATCAAAGAATTTTTAAATAGAGCGTATAATTTCCATTTCTCGTTCTAGGTATGCAATGTTTATAAAAAAATTCATGGTCTAGAACTCTAGATAGTCAACCGATCCAACTCCTTATAAATTAAAATACGATTATATTTTTGTTTATATTTTTTGAGAATATTATAATAGTAAATGTATAATGGTTCAACCTTCATCATTCAATAAGTTAATGTCAAAATTTGACAACAATATTTATACTACTTCATGACTTAAAATATTAGTAACATTAAAAATCACTTTCGAATACGTAGTTGATTAAACTTTAGAAAACTATTGTATTCGAGTATGTGCAGCTATAGCCGATTCTGAATGTAGATTCTATAAAGTAGAATTGGCAAAAATCTTCGTTGATACTTTTTGAAAAAAAAAAATTATCTATTATTATAAATTTAGTCACAGTCCACAGATTACAAAATAAGTCATGTGTTGCATTAAATATAGCACTACTAAAAAATAATTTAATGATTCATAAAATAATTCCAATAAAATATAAAATAAGTTATGTACATTTAATAAATCATAATCATAGTTAATGTCAAATTAAAACAAACCGTACATAAATTTACACTCAAATACCAATTAACCACAGCCACGTAAACAATAGTTCAACACTAAGTGATAATTTGGTGTACCAAGATCCGAATCAACATTTGAATAGGGCGTAAGTATCAAGTTTTTAATCAGGTTACACAAACAACGTTTAAAGTAACAACAGTGTTTGTTTACGTACCCTTTCTAAATTGATGGTTACACGCTAATTATATCAGCATTTGCGCCTACGAAATGACAAATTGATGACGTCACAGTTTACATATTTAACTGACTAGTGAATATATCAATTTCGTTCTTGTTCCGTTATGTATAGTATCAGTCATTAAAAATGCTTCGATTCTTCCTCGCACGGGACAAAGTTGTGTAAATCTATTTAATAGGTATATTGAATGACTTTAACTAGAGATAGCATAGATGACCTTTTTGAAGTAATACTTCTTGACGCACGTTTCACTTGGGAAGTAAGCTGGTGAACTCGTGACGAGAGCGTTATATCAAGTGTGATCAGGCAAGGTGAACGGAAATCGATAGGGAGATATAAGTTAAATGGAGCTAGAGAAGTTTTACTTCAGTCTAGAAAAGTCTAAAAAAGTCTCTAGCTAGCTAACTCACGGCAAAAACACTGTTGTTTTGTAAGAATGAAATTCCTGTGAAATGAAACAGATTCGCTTCAGTTAAGGCTCCAGATTAAAAAAAAATATTTTTACCATTTTCAGTCGAAATCACAATTTTACATAAAATGAAAAGACAAGTTTTGTATGATGTTACATAGTAATTTGAGATGTGCAGCATATCCAACTTTTACCAACCAAAAGTTAAGGCACCGGCTTTTGATTGATTCATGTGGTCACGATAAATAGGCATGATCGCAGTCTGGTGATGGATTTGTATTAATAGAAAGTGATATTTAGTTGATGATCAGTTTTAATCAACGTCACTCGCAAAATCAATACAAAATTTTGATAGACATATTAGGAATAGAATGTGTATGGTGATCAATTCAAGAAATAAGTAACTAGAGATAAGAGAATGAACTAAATAAATAGTTTTATATCGATTGAGATTTTATAGATTTGTGAAGTTAAGCTTCTTTAAAATTATTATGATTTGAAATTCGATGAAACAAGAAATGCATTACGATAAAGAACACATAAACGGAGAGAGAATGGAATAGAATAGAATACATTACTACTCAAAACATGTAACCGAAGCGTTTACATGGCGCTTGGGAACTTTTTCACGAGACCGTGATGATACAATAAATCACAACGGCCTACACCTACCCTTACTACAAGTTTTCAAAAGTTTCGTTTTGTGGTTTTATACAATTAATTTAATCGGTTTTTACTTTACTTATTATTCAGGTTAACGGAATTTGAAATCGATTATCTAGTATTGTAAAATTTTGTGATTGACGAATAACTATTTGAGCAAACTTTTTGTCGATTTCATAAAAGTACAACAAAGATACGTGAAACGCCTGAATACACACAATTAAATAAAATAAATAAAATATCTTTCTTTTTTTTAACAAGACGAACCGTGCCGCATTTTTCGATGTAACATTTATAATTACTCCTCTACCTCTATCGATCAAAACCTGATGCTAGACAGTCTATAACAATAAATAAAGCAAGTATTTCTAGGGCGGCATGCCTTGTGATCAACACATTCAAACACACTATTTAGATAAAAGTATTAGCGTATACAATTATACCTTGGATTATAATAGTTATATTCAGCCACCACCTACGTTTGTTCACACATTCTCAATAATCCGAAGGTTCTTTAGGTGTTCTCGCCTATTTTTTTATTTTTTTATCACTATGCTAAAAATATATGATTGTTTATAAGGCTTTTTAGTTCCACATTTATTTACAAGATTTCGTATGCAAAGTGGCGAAAGTTTAAGGCTTAAACTTAAATAGACTTGTGTTTTATGGGTCGGGTAAAATATATTCAGTTATGTGTCTTCAGTTTTATTATTGTATAACTATGTGGCTCGCGTCACGCGTTGTCACTTTTGTAATATTCCAGTTACATTACGGTTCTCCTTATTCTAGTTTCCCACGCACACAGTCATAATATACGTTATAGCTGCTGAAGGTATATTGCTAAGGTCATTGAGCATTGTATTGCGGTCTCCCTAGAGTCTAACAAAGATGAGTTCCTACGCTGTTACCGTCCTTGTATGAGTTATAAAGGTGATTACAACTGTAAACAGCTTCCTGCAGATTGCGTTATTCTGTCATACACCACACAAAGACCAAATTGAGGTAGAACACAGCAGGAAATATCTTGCTCCTAATTTCGTAGCTGCCTGACTACGGAAGTACCTCAAGCTTACAGAAGATCACATTCAAAGAATATAACTCTCAAGTTGTCTTGTGTTCCTGTAATGGGTAAGGTAAAGCTTCTGAAAAAGGTCGAGGGTAAGGTCGCCAACGTACGCTTGTTTGCCACCCTAGTAGTATAAAAGTAACGCGTGTAAGTCTTATATCTCATGGTCATATATTATTTGATCTCTTACCCTGTATTAAGATTGACATGGTATCACTTATAAATAAACTCTTAAAACTACAAGCACTATAAGCTCATCAAAAATTGTATGTACTAATAGTTGATATAAAAATTATGTAATACGCTCACTAGTTTCCGATATTTCGTAGAATTTACAGTTTTTTATAAATGGAATGACTAAAACTAAGCAATAAGTACCGACTACTTTAAATGTTGCTTGCAGTAAGTACACTAATTAATCTAATACTATTAAACGAGCAATTCTTGTGTATATATATAATCTGAATCTCGGAAACGGCTCCAACGATTTTCATGAAATTTTAGTATGCAGGGGATTTTGGGGGCGATAAATCAATGTAGCTAGGATTCATTTCTAGGAAATATCGTTTTATCCCTGTTTTTAGGTAATGATAAAAAAGGTACAATATCGTTAGAATACGAAGGTAAATTTCGCAATTGTCAATAAAGTTATAATTAGCTCAGGTGGGAAATCGGCCGGTCGGGATCGACCGAGATCACGGTTTAAATCCCGTGTCTCAATCGATTATTTTTTTTATTTTTCCTAATTACACTTATGATGTTTTATTTAAATAACCAGTTCATATTTTTTTATTATTATGTCGGTAAAATCGGAAAATATTATTCATATTTTATCAATATATAATTCGTATTTAAATATAATTTCCAAAAAACACGATTCACTAAAAATATCGAGCCAATAAATAAAAGGCTTTAATTTGCTTGCTATGTATACAAGAAACGTGAAAATTTGTCCGCGCCAAACTCTTCTGCAGTCGCTGAGATTTCCACCATGTATATTGGCAACAGTTCAAGAGGCAAAAGCCCCTTTTAATTATTTGTTCATTATTTTTGTATCAAGAATGCAACAACAGGCCTCAGTTATTGAACTAGTTAAACTTTTTTAAATATTTGTAGCAAACTGGAATGTGATACGAAATTCGTGTCACATCTATTGTGGGGAAATAGCAATAAAAAATATATCCGTAATTTGTGTCAAGCTTTAACAATTGGTATTACGGCTTATGTTTCTAACTTTTATACGTTTTTTTTTCAATATAGCTTAGTATCGGTGCCTAGTATATTATATAAAATGAATCCGATAGGTATAGAGAAAAAACAAGTAATTATGAGTTCAGTCTGCTATTGCTTTTTTTTTTTTGCTGTAAGAACTTTCCGTGCTATGTTGTCAGTTCATTTTATGTTGTGATTTACATTCACATTACAAAGTTATCTACTACGAAATGTTATTTATACCTATATACATAAAAATGTAAGACATTATATTATAAAACTTTTACATTGTACGAATATTACGAATAAATAAAAAGACGTTATTTTAAATTTTAAGAGATTCATAACCCTAAAAGTTTCAGGTTCAGGCATTCCTATAAAGTTATAAAGTTACTTAGAAAGTAAAATTTCTAAGTTAGAATTTATAATATTGTTGAACGTAAACACTAATACAGTTGTATTTATCTATCTTTGATTGCTTATCTAGACATAATTTTAATATGTTTACATTTAATGAAAAGAATATTGCAAAGAAATAAAAATATTGTGGACGTTGCTTTCATTCTCTAATATTATATGTTTGTCTATCTATTGATTAAAGACAAAATATAATCTATAACAATGTTTTATAATAAGTACACATAAGGACGTACAAAGCGTATATGTACGTACGTATTTACGTAAATATTTAACATTTATCTTCATACTAAAATTACTTGATTAAAACATAAAACTAAACTAAATCCAAGTACAATACTATCATAACAGATGGGGTTGTATTACGAAAACTGAAACTCTACCCCTAACAGAAAGGTAATATTAACAGATGGCGCTGAATATACGACATTCATTTTCCATTGCGGTTGCAAGATTTGCAGGTACTAAAGAAGATTGTATGAATTTCGTAACATCGTGTTTGCTCGGGTCTACCTAATAATGTAATGTGTTCGATACATGATATTTGCAGTATTGTTTTTATTTAAATTATCAATGTTTTATTTTAAGTTTGTTTTTAATATGCTGTCCAAATAAGTGTTGATATTTGTTAAAACTTATAAATTAAAAACTTATATGTAATTCTATAGTTCTAAGTCAAAATCGACTCGTTTGGATTTAATTAAATCTGGACACTACTAAATTATTACAAATCTACTTTGTAGCAAAATAAAATATCGTAATAGAAATTGTATGCCTCGGGAGAAATTATGAGACATTTAAATAGGTAATATAATTCCAATATTTCTCGTTTCTAGGTGAAGATGCCTATACCCTGTAGTAGGGTGTATATAGGTTTTATATTATAAGTACTTTCATAGTGCACGCAAAAGTAGTAAAAAAATCATAGACTACTTACTGGAAAAAATTATCGGGATTGGTAGGAAAGCCTTAAACATCGTAAATTTTTTTATAAGCTTGAACGAGTGATCGTAATTTATTTTAGGTACACTACCTTTCTATACAGACATTATAAAATCTATGAAATATTCCGGATTGGAATGATGGAGTGAGGGAGAGTTATAGGCTTTGAAAGGGTGGTTCATGGAAAACCTAATACTGATCTCACGCTATCTTACAAAATGAGACGAAAAACAATTTTAAAAAGCAATTTAAAAGATGTATTAGCGAGGCGGACAGAATATGTGCACAGAAGAAAATTGCTCTTAGCGTGTACAACAACTATTTTAAGCAGTTTTGAAGGGAGACGGCTAAATCAATGAAGATCAATAATAATGACTTATCCTTTAAAGCTGATGGACATATGGATGTTATAGAAGTTGCGAATTTGTTTGCAAATCACTTTGGATACCATCACTCATCACTTTATGACTTCAGCCTATCGCAGTCTACTGCTGGACATAGGCTTCCACAAGTTCGCACAAAAATGGCGTGACCTCATGTATTTTGTCCATAGTCACCACGCTGGGCTGACGGGTTGGTGACCGCAGGGCTGGCTCTGTCGCACCGAGGACGCTGCTGCCCCTCTTCGGGTTATGTATTTCAAAGCCAGCAGTTGGATGGCAATCCCGCCATTGATCGGCTTTTTAAGTTTTAAGGTGGTAGTGCAACTGTGTCATCCCTTGGTCGCCTCCTACTGTCTTACTGCCGTAACCACACAGCAATACCAACCTACCTCTAACCCAATCCCGTCTCGAGCGGCAAATAGTTCCTTAATAGTTATCAATGATAATAAGATAGAAAAGGCAATAAACAGTTAAAATACTAAATATTACAAAATGAGGCCACTATGGATTAAGCGCTGAACATTTCAAATTCTTTAACCCATATTTGCTCAGATTATGCAGTGCACTATTTAACGCTACGCTTTAACGCAGTTACTGCCTACAAAATATAATAAGGAAGACATAACAAGATCATCCAACTATCATTCTATATCCCTAATAACGATAACTCCAAAAAATATTTGAGAGTGTTGTGTGAAAGATAAAGTGCCATATAAAAACACGTGACAACCAAATGGGTTTTAAGGTCAATACGGGAACTGATATGGCTATTTTTACATTAAAGGAAACGGTCTTCCTACTACAAACAAAGAATAACGACTGTATACGGCTGTTTTCTGGACCTGAGTAAGACGTTTGATAGAGTGTCACGTGTCAAGCTCAGGAGTAGGTATGTTGGATCAAGTGCAAGTAGGTACCAGAAACTGTTATAAGTATACTTCGGATTTTGTATGGGCCTCAGCAGAACTCAGATCAGCTTAGGTGAGGAAACCATACATCGGAATCATTCTCCGATAACGACGATATCGACAGACAGAGAAGAGCTATTACCGTGAGAGCTAACATGATCTCGAGCAGATTTCACAATAGCGAAGAAAGGCTAGAAAAATCTTTTTACGCACTTTCTTTATGAGCATGTACATAAACGAGCTGTAGTGTAATTACACACATACAGCTATAAATGCGATTAGAGTGCACTACAACAATACCTACACTGCGAATCATATTCGGGCTTGATAGATATTCCAGTGCCTCTGAAATGTTTGCGGTGCACCGTCTGTACGGTTTTTGGGCGATGAAGAGACATAACATGGCTAACACATTTCTTCGATACTTGTTAAATGAGAGTAAATTGGTTAAAGCCATGGTGGAGATGAATGTCGGATATTTTTGAAGTAACAGGTAGTGTGTAGTAATTTTAATTATAATTTGATAACAGTCATCTAATTGTTTGTTTGTATTTAGTTATTTTATTTTTTCAATGTATTATTATATGAAACAAATAAGTACTTTATTTTAATTTCAATGTAATTAATTTCAATAATTTATTACGGTTTTTCTTTTGTTATAATTTTTCAAATTATCATTTTATTGTAATCTTTTATTTAATTGTATGGAATGCATGTTCTGGAATAAAGAGTTATTATTATTATTATTATTAACCATCACACTAGGTGCTTTACAGTACCTAACTCATAAAAATAGAATCAGTTTAAAGTCATTGCAATTTTCAAACTATCTCGTATACATATCAGATTTCACGAAACCTTAACTCTGTGACCGTAGAGGGAAATGTTCGTCTGTGTTTGACTATTCGACCATGCGAACAAACCATATAACAAGTTACAGTTTATCTCTAAAACCGCTTAAAGGAAATTGACTCGCATGTGAAAGCGGTTTAAATTCAATTCGGATTGTCGTCTTATTTGCATGGAATACATTACCGCTACGGGTAACAGCACGAAAAGCTGGAAATGAATTTATTACGTTGGCACCGAAGTAAAACAAGCCTTAAAGTTATGAGAAGTTAAAGCCTACTGCAAAAACATTCAATAATTACGAGATAAGTGGAATTAACTACGTACTTTACAACATTATATTTATACTATGTAGTTTTATGCAGTTGAAGGATATGTTTTTTGTTCAAGTACATACTTAATTCGCTTTTATATGTTTATTATATACTATTAACTATAATTAAAGTTTAATGATTAAGACTGTTACTTTTTTTAAATATAATAATCAAATAATTCATAACCTAACA
Organism: Melitaea cinxia; assembly: GCF_905220565.1. NCBI lineage: Eukaryota > Metazoa > Arthropoda > Insecta > Lepidoptera > Nymphalidae > Melitaea > Melitaea cinxia. Next base: position 4,116,046 of record NC_059409.1, on the reverse strand, counting down.
AACCCATATAATATCACTCACATTTATATCAATGTACTTGTCGAACCCAGTTTGTTCTGAATATACTAGACAAATACTGTACTTGAAATTAAGGAAACATAAGATTCTAAAACCTGCATTTTAAGAACGTGCAACATTATTAAATATATTTTATATATGGACCACACTTTTGAAGGTCAATTCATATTCACTAGTACAAAATACAACTGTTTCATGAAAGTCATATCGAATAAAAACGCTTATTGTGTGGGTAGTAACTTCTTAATGTAGACTACTGTAAAAATTAAACTAGACGATTGTGTTCTTGAATTAAATATTTAATAAATGTATAGGAAAATTAGTTAAAGAAAATTTAATTGCGTAGATTGGCGTTGTCTATTCTCTCGGCCAAATGAAAAAATATAGTTCTTTAAGGGACAGGACGCCAACGCGTTAGGTGCCTAAATTCCGACAGAGCCATCTGCTCCAATATCTGTATTCATTCAATCGAAATAGCAGATATTTGAAGTTTAACACCTTGTCGTAATGGAATCGTGGAACAAAAATATCTTAAAATAAAGAAATTTTATTATTTAATTCCATAAAACTTTAAAATGTATAATCTTATAAGAGAAAAATAAATAGATCAAATTCTCATTAGTATGTTTAATAACTGTGTTTGCTCTCAAACGAAAAAAAAACGTCTTCAATTACTTCAATTACAAGTAATAAACGTAAGTAGCCGAAAAAAATTAACAAACGCACTAGTCGTCAAGGTTTCTCTGGGATTCTATCATCAGATCCTGGTTTCCTTATCATGTTACCACCCTTTTGATATCTCCTTCCCAACAAAAAAAAAGAATTATCAAATTCGGTTCATAAACGACGAAGTTATCCCCGAACATACAAATATATATATATATATATATACGATCGAATTGAGTAAGCTCCTCCTTTTTTTAAGTCGGTTAAAAAAATTCATACCAAAATTCAAAACAGTTATTTTGGGAAAAGGGTTGAAAGTCAAAATTAGTAATCGCAAACGAAATTGCAGAGAAGACTATACTAGTTAAACAAATAGAAAAGTTAATCCATAAAAATAAAACATCCACTTCATTATTAGATATTCAATTTCATATAAAATCTACAAAAACCAAGAAAATCCAGTATACTTAAATCCGATGATAATTATTTAATAACTTACTTTAAACCTATTAACACTTTGTATAGCAATCAAGCATTTAGGAATGAGGGAAATGGAAAATATAAAGTTTTAACCATCGTATTCATAGGCATTTAATCACCGAGCAACAGCTCGTAATTACTGCGCGATATTCAATCATGTTTTAAGCGTAAGCCATGCCAAGGTATTATCGTAATTGGATAATAAAATGTTCAATAAGAATCATAATTTCATGCATACTTAAAGCCTGCTTAATCAGTTGCCGTTAAAGCTATCTGACTTATGACGGTATTCAACAGATATAAGCTTATGACGTATTTTTCTTTTATGCATTTTCGCAAATGCGAGCCTAAATTTTTCAGTTTGTCAATTGAGTTGAAATAGGCCCATAATAATGAACTGGTGGAAGGACGACTTGGAGTCCCCAGCGGCGGGGTCAGTGACGGTGGACGCTATACATCTCCATCTTAGTCGCTGAGTCAAAAGGCGGCACGGGGTGCTGACCTTTCTTTCGGCTGACGCTGGTACTTACCAAACAAGGATACTTCGGTAAGTATCTGCATTAAATCGCAAGGAGAGAAACTACCCCTGCTTGCCATGCGTGTGACGCTCCGATAGATTATGGCGCGCTACACTCAAGAGGAATGCACCGCTTAGGGACTTCAGCATCAGGCCCTGGTGGCCATTGTACCTCTCATTGTCGAGCGTCGTCTACTTTCGGCAGTGAGAGGTGCTGGTCAGCCATGGCCTCTTTCTTCGAAAAGGTCATGGCGCTGAAGGAGGCTGCGGAGCGTGAGCGCGAAGCGGGCGCTCACGCTGATGCGCTATGCAGGAGGCGACCGGTAGGAAGGAGATGCTGCAATACCCTCCTTCACCTTCTGGAACAGAGCTGATGAGGGCATTTTTGTCCCTCTTCCTTTCTTTTACAAGGACGACAAAGCGCTCTTGGTGCCCGTGAGCGCTCTATAAGCGAAGGCGGCCTGCACGGGAGGGCCTGCCGTCGAGGCATCACGGTTGCATGCGTTAGCGATCCCGTGGGGCCCCACAATAACGTTGAGGAGACCGCTAAGTTTTAGTGGGTAGTCCGTGCACGATTTGTCTGCGCCGGGAGCTCCACACTGCCGTCGGCTCCGGCCGGCGGGACTAGTGCATAAATGCATTTCCCAGAGTTTAAAAAGGCCCTAATGACTTGACGGAGATATTTAAAAAAAAAAACATCAAATTATTTCAGAGAATAAAAAAATCATAAATTATTTCTTTTAAAATTTTTATGGATCTATTATTGTTCCCGCATCATACAATATCAGCTGCACACACTTGGATGCGGTTTCCACCGTTGCAATGAAAGATCAACTGAAAATCTTGTGAAGGTTTTTTTTGATAAAACGTCTAGATCTAGAGATATTACCGTATCGACAATAAATGTAACATAATTGTGTTTGCTAGCAAACGAAAAAAAATCGACTTCAATTACATCGACAAGTAATACAACGTAGATAGGCGAAAAAATAGTCAAGTAAATACGCATTATCAAAGATTACTCCAAAAGTTGTAATCAGATCACGATGAAATTTAAATTATAAATCATCAAAATCAGTACACCCAGTAAAAAGTTATGCGGATTTTCGAGGATTTTCGTCGATTTCTCTGGAATCCCATCATCAAATCCTGGTTTCCTTATCATGGTACACCACATAAGATATCTCCTTTCCAACAAAAAAAAAGAATTATTAAAATCGGTTTATAATCGACGAAGTTATCCCCGAATATACATTATATAGATATATAAAAAAATATATAGTTATTTCACTTAAATATTTTTTACTTATTAATGATATAAATTAATTTTTTTATTATTAATTATTTTCGTTAAATACTCTTACTACGATCATCTAAAAAAGTATAAGGAAATATTTACAAATATATTTTATACATACTTTTAGTCTGCCTTAGGTCAAAACATTCTCAAGATTTTATAAGTATAAAAAAAAAAAACAATTTTACGATACTATTTTATTTTTACAATTATTTTGTAAATTATAAAAATGAATTTTAAATTTTTAATTTTTTAATTTAAGGATTTTTAATAATGTATTTATTTACCAACAAATATTTTAAAATAATAATAACATAAGCTTTGACGCATCTTATTTTTCCTTTTAAAATAATTCTATTATAACTTCTTTCTTCTCACAAAAGTAATTTTAAAATAAAAAATTGAACACAAAAAAGTTTTTGAAACAAAATTTGCGCTAATTATTTCACTTTTTATCATTACTCGGCTCAATTTACTATATTATGTATAACAAAAAAAAAAAAAACTACCATCCGGACTGATCTACCCTTATATAGAAATAATATCTTAAATATTAAAGAAAACTTCGCGCTTACCTTTAAAGTGTTTATCTACTGAATATTCGATTTTCAGTTCTTTCACTTCACTTTTCACAATACATATTACTCGTATTATTTTTATATGGTCTAAAGATTCCGATATATTTTTACGTACACTTCTTCAATGAATAAACTTTATCATTCATTTCAGAGACTACCACACAGCTGACAGCCGGCTTTTTCAAATGTCCATAGTACTTTACCGGCTTCGCGCCTGCGTCTTTTTAACAAGCGCTATTCTATCTATATTTCCCGCCAATTTGACACAGATAACCCTAACCTATTTCAAAACTGTATTATTATCACAGTATTGTACTAAATAAGAACTTTTAAAGTTACATACATGATAATTTCTATTGTTTAAAAATAAATTGTGCTTTGTATTAGAATAATAAAAAAATATTGAAAAATAATAAAGCGGGTAATGATAGAATTATTAAAATGGATTTTAGGACAAGGCTTCAGCGCCATCTAGTAACATATCTCAACACTTAACGAAACTAGTTATAGGCTACAAAACAGTTTGGAAACGTATCAATAGATGGCAGCAAAAAGGAAAATGAAAAGGACTGTATTTTTGTATTCAGTGTAATTCACTTTTTATTATAAATTATAATTATAAAATTAGAAGTTAAATCACGTGGCCAATAAAGAAATATGTGGCTAGACTTTTTAATTTCCAATTAAAAAGTATTTGAGAAAGCTGAACTCCATCAGGAGTAGCTGTCTCAGAAACTCCCCTTTTCTTCCATTGATGATTAGTTTTTTAGGCCATAGCCTACTTTGGTAGGTATGGTCCTAGCCCATTGGGCAAAAACTTAGGATCCCGAGGGCGAAGTCTCTCAGTGATGACAGCCCGGGAAGAGAGGCTCTTCCTAAAAGCCAGTACCCGGACTGACTTAGGTCAGTCTGGAGATGCTCACACACATGAATGTGACAGGAATGCTACCTCAGGCTACATGTGGGGAGTGAGGGGTTTAAGAAGGGTTAAAATATGACAACGTGTTTTATGGATGCTCCCTTAGGTGAAATGATAGAAAGGACGTTGCATACAAACGTCGCTTATTGGATCGCACCCTATGTGTTACCAAAAATGTTTATCACTCTTTGATGTATAACAGAAAGTTGATTTTACTAATATATAATAAGTCTTTAAAATCAACACAAAACTCATGTTTATTACTATGATAATAATTTACAGTCATTGAAAACATACTTGATTATGATTGAGACAGTACAAGTAGTCAAGTATCAAAATGTTAATTTCAAGTATAGTTGTGATTTATGGCTACAACACCAAAAATATTTCAATTTCCCGCACTTTTTCAACTTTAAAGGAAAATTTAAAATTTGAAAATATTTAAATATTATCAGAAAAAAAAATTATAACATAAAAATTTGAATTACCTAGTGTATTTATCAACAATTAGGTTCTTTTTTTTTTAATGGTAAAACAAAGGTATAACAATTTATTTCTGAGATTATTGGTCGAATTTGATCCTTTCAATTTGTAATTTTCTAATCTAGGATCTATCTAAGTTCAAACTGCAAATAAAGATTAACACAGAATAGTTTGTATATCTAAAAAATAACAATTGTAATTTTTTCACTACTATGCATCGACCGCTTGTTAGGCTGGTTAAAAAACTCTTTCTAGAAAAACAAGCCTTCAGAAATAAAGTTGTTAAGCCCGCTTCATTCCTGAAACCGGCAGATAAAATAAAGCAATATAATAAAGAAAATAAAGAACTGTTTGGACCACTATTGGAGACGAATAAGCAAAAAAAAAGTAGATTGAAGAAGGAAGGTTAGTTTAGTATGACAATTCTTATTAATAGCACTTTTAAATATACAATTAGTAACCTTGTAAAATTTGTATTTCAACTTTCTACATTGCATATCGTCTGTCAATGCCACCTTCGCAGTTAAATCTCGTATTTCGTACCTTTACATACTCTTTGGTATTTCGTCTCGACTTTTAAATTCTAAACCGTGTTGGGAATAATTGCGTTCTAATGTTTTTGTATATTTACTTTTGTAAATATACTACGTGCGTCTCAAGTCCTAAGTGCGTGTGAACAAATCTAGTATTCAATCATATGACTCTTGGCGCCTTGTGATTTACTCGTGTACATTTTTGCGTATATAAAATTATCTGTTTTAGCTAAAAATAGACCACATCAAAACAACGGAGAGACAGCATCGAATGAAAGTACGCAAAAGTTTATCGATGTTACAAGCCACAATGCTGCAGTGAGTCGAAGCCTACACGATAATAAGCTTAACAGTGTAATAAGGAGTGTTAAAATATTAGAACACAACATGTGGCAAAAAACGAGAACTTGTTATAATCTAGTGGCAGTTTTGTTCAACGGTACACCAGTCCGGGGTATAAGAACAGCTGCAATCAATAATGCAACGAGCAGTTCTGCAGCCCAGCCAGGGTATGCGAGTGAGGACAAAATACTTCAAATAAAACAACACCAAAATGATTACACACAGCAGTATCCGTCTGTTACATTAATATTAAACAAAACTATGACAGAAGAGTCTAGGAAGTTATTAGAAAAGTGGAAGAAGGAAAGAATAGAGGAAATGGGCTTGGAGGAATTTAACAGGTTTTACCAAGGTATGCCAGAAATGGTTTATTTTTTTATCTTCTATGTGCATAAAAATCTGGAATAGCAATGTTTGTCCGGGCTAATCTCCGAAACTACCTGACTGATTTTAACGAAAATATAATATATAATTATATAAAGTGATACAAAGTTCGCCAGCTTAGATAGTTATAATTTTATGTTTGCACATACGTTATGGAAATCCACTGCATTTTATAATTCTAGATCCATATTTACATTGTAGGCTTTCTAATTATCAAAATCAATCAATGTCAAAAATTTATGTTATTCGTTGATCTTATAAAAAATAATAACAAAAAGTCATTATTGACTGCTGAATGTTTCTAAATATGTTATTTATTATAACAATTAAACTCTATTGACATTTATTATAAACATTATGAATGCTAGTAACACAAACAAATCAATTATTAGCATTTAATTGTATTGTGACATTGGTGAAATTATCTTTTAATTTTTGGTACTCTAGAAAACCGTTAAAGTAGAATTTAATTAATTTTTTCTCCTGTTATTATTGTGTTTATATCATTTTTTAAAAAATCGTTGAAACAAGTTTCCTTATATATGTTTATGTTGTTTAGATGTACATAATATTTAAACAAGCACAAACAAATCACTTCCTCCTTGCTTTCATTAGTTGCCGAACTTGTGTTTATTATTTAAAACTATATAGTGTCATTACACCAGTCTGTTAAAAGTCAATACATATTTTAATACCAATCTAAGGCAGAACTTTACACTGTTAGTAACTTGGCAAGAAGACACTGATTGTGAGTCACATGTCTTCGACAAATATACATAAGCTTAAAATAGTATAAATGTATGTGAATTTTTTTATATGTAGTCTTATTATAACTTTTAAAATAATTAATGCGATCCTCACATAATTAGCTAGCTCAATTAAATCTTGCCACTATTTATTAGAAAAATTATGACATACATATCATTGGTGCTTTGATGATCCGCATTCTGATATGCATTAGAAGTGAAAAGCAACTAAGTACCCAATTTTATTAGAAAATGCACAAAAAAATGTTAGACATGTAAAAACTTCCTCAAATTACAGAGCATGTCTGTTAACATAAAATTAACTAAAATAATAGATTATAAACTAAACAGTTTTAATAAGTAAATCTCTCTGATTATTATACTGTTTGCTTCATTTTGTTTTAAATTGTATTGAAGACGTGTAAGTGTTTATTTTAATTAATATTTTTGTTACTATGTTGCCAAATTGGACACAGATAGTAAACATTAAATAAAGCTTGCCAATTAAGTTATTTCAGTTGTTATCAAAATGATACCTACTAGAAATAAATACCCAGCCAACTTTGACCATTTTACACTGTATTTAAGGGAAAGACACTATGTGTAATGCTATGTTCCTACTACTCATCATCATCATCATCATTTCAGCCTATCACAGTCCACTGCTGGACATAGGCCTCTGGCTTTTTAATTTCCAAGGTGGTAGTGGAACTGTGTTATCACTTAGTCGCCTCTTACGACACCCCCGGGGAGAGAGGTGGCTATATTCTCCATTGCCGTAACCACACAGCATACGTCACACACACAGCATACGTCACACACACAGCATTCCTACTACTATAAACTATTTAATCCTGTAAATTTAAATAAAATTACTGCACACAGAATTCCTACTACTATATATAAACTACTAAATCGTGTAAATTTAAATGAAAATACTTTAGTTCTTATGTTTTCCTATAATATAGAGTTATTATAGTATTCCATTGTATCTATACTCTTCTTTAATCATATAAAATTGACAGGTATCAAACCCTAATAAATTTATAACCGAATTCAAAAAAGGAGGGGTCACTCATTCGACCGCATATATATATATATACACTACCGTCCAAAAGTTTGGAAGCACACCTGATTTCAAACAAAACAAAAGATTGCCGACTCCCTGCGGTAAATAATAGCAATAAAATAAAGTTTTATGACCTTTTGTGATTTTTTAACACAAAACAAAAGGACTACTAGTGCATATTCCTTGAGTTTTAACAAATTCCTGGATTTTGACGAAACACGTGTTTTATTACTTCATCCGCCGGGGACTTTCTTTCATGCATTGATGCGGTTTTATTGAAAATATTTTGTAGTTTATATCTTTTTTGGACCTTATTTAGTCACACTTGAGCATTAGAACGCGAAGGTTGTGATATTAACATCGTCTGTATTCAAAAGATTTCGACTACTTCCTTGACCGTCTTTTTTTTTTATTGAAAATGGCAAAACGCAAGCAAATCACACTTGAACAGCGAAGCGCTATTTGTACTCTGCGTGAGGAAGGCTACAGTGAACGCCAAATCGCAAAAAAACTCGGAATTTCTTGTAAAGGTGTCCACTACACCCTCGCTAGAAAAAAAGAAACTGGCAAAAATGAAGATAGAAAAAGGTCTGGTAGGCCCAAATCCACTACAAGTCAAGAGGATAACTTCATCAGAGTTCTTTCTAAACGGAATCGTCGCTTAACTGCACCACAAATTACCGCATCTCTGAATGAAACGCGAGGAACACCCGTGTCAATAACAACAGTTAAAAGACGACTACTGTCTGCGGGGCTAAGAGGTTGTGTTGCAGTTAAAAAACCAAAACTAACAATTCGGCATAAGAAAAACAGACTAGAATGGGCAAAGGAACATAAAAACTGGACAATAAACCAATGGAAAAAAGTTCTTTGGAGTGACGAATCGAAGTTTCAGATTTTCGGGTCCAATAGACGTGTTTTTGTGCGCCGATCTAAAGGAGAGAGAGCTTCAGAAGCTTGTACAGTGCCTACTATCAAACATGGTGGTGGTAATGTCATGGTTTGGGGGTGTTTCGGCAACAATAAACCCGGAAGTCTTGTGAGGATAACCGAAAAACTAAACAAGGAACGCTATTTGAAAATTCTTAAGGATTTCGCCATACCCGGTGGACTGAATCTTATTGGTCCTGGGTTCGTTTTTCAGCAAGATAACGACCCGAAACATTCGTCCAAACTGTGCCAGAACTTTTTAAGGAAGAAAAAAGATGTGAAAATCATGCAGTGGCCGTCTCAATCACCTGACCTTTCTCCCATTGAACTTGTTTGGGATGAACTAGATAGAAGGGTGAAAAATCAATCTCCTACGAGCTCAGAACATTTGTGGCAACTATTACAGAGCGAATGGAAGAAGTTAGATGAACAGTATTTTATGAAATTAATTAGTAGGATGCCTAGAATATGCGAGAAGGTAATTAAAGAGAGGGGTGGACACTTCGATGAAGCTAAAATTTAATTTAATTTTTATATTACTTATTTAATTTCATTGTTGTAGAAGTGTGTTTTGTCTATTTTTTTAATTCTGTATCAATAAAAAAAATTTAAGATGGCTTACTTTTATTTTATTTGATTTTATCTTGTTGCTTCCAAACTTTTGGACGGTAGTGTATATATGGGTGTGTGTGTGTGAAAGAAGATATCCCAAGAGTCATACCGTGATAAGAAAACCAGGATCTAATGAAGGCATCCCAGAGAAATCGAGTGGAACTTTCGAAAATTGTAGTGGCGACTAGTCAAAATCAGAATCAAAATCAAAAATAGTTTTATTCAAATAGGCTCCAAGAGCACTTTCGAATCGTCATTTTACAAATTAAAACTTTAAAAATAAATTATTATTTTTGTAAAAGTGAAGCTACCACCGATTCGGAATGTATATTCTGCAGAGAAGAATAGGCAAGAAACTCTTTTGAAAATAATATATAAACTGTGTTTTAGTACAAAATTAGAAACATGTTGTATGAAATACAGCATCACTAAGTCCACACATCTTTATCAACTATGTAATCCTGCACCGAGTAATAAGCTTTATCTATTAAATTTTTTTTAATAAAAACTTTAAATTTATGTTGAGACAATTCCAAAATCGTTTGTGGTATTTTTAACCGACTTCCAAAAAGGAGGACTTTTTTTTATGTATGTACATCAGAACTTTTGACCGTGTGGACCGATTTCGACTATTTTTTTTTTAATCGAAAGGTGGTGTGTGTCAAATGGTCCCATTTAAGTTTATTTGAGATCTAACAACTGCTTTTCGAGTTATATCTAATAATGCGTTTTTACTTGACGCTTTTTTCGTCGACCTACGTACGTTGTATTATACCGCATAACTATCTACTGGATGTACCGATTTTGATATTATTTTTTTTTGTTGGAAAGCCAATATCCCTAGTTTAGTACCATGATAAGGAAACCAGGATCTGATGATAGGATCCCAGAGAAATCGAGGGAAACTCTTGAAAATCCGCAATAACATTTTACTGGGTATACCGATTTTAATAATTTTTAATTTAATCGAAAGCTGATGTTTATCGTGTGGTCACATATAAATTTTATTGAGATCTGATAACTACTTTTGAGTAATCTTTGATAACGCGTAGTTACTTGTCTATTTTTTCGTCGATCTACGTTGTATTACTCGTCGATGTAATTGAAGTCGGTTTTTTTTCGTTTGCGAGCAAACACAATTATATTACACATGCGAATACCATGACCCAGAAAGGAAACGTTTACTTTGCTCAGTCGGAAACTTGGAGTTACAATTTTGTTATTCCTTCTCGTGTTTACAATGCGATTATTACTATTTATTTCAAAACAATGAATATTTTGGTGGTTATATATAATATTGTTATAAATATACTGCGACGCGATCGTTAATATGTCCACCTTTTGGAAAACATCCCGTAGGGAGACTCGAGCTCCAAGATCGTAAATGCCGCGAATAGCCCTTTTTTGCAAGATAAATATAGTCTCAATATCTGCAGCATTACTCCACAGTAACAGGCCGTAAGACATAACACTATGGAAATAGCTAAAATATATTAAGCGTGCAGTTGCATCGTCGGTCAGTTGTCGTACTTTTCTAACTGTAAATGCCGCGGAGCTGAGTCTACCATTCAAGGATTACAAATGGGAATTCCACTGAAGTTTTGAGTCCAAATGTATCCCTAAGAAAACTCTAGTATCATTGACAATAAGCCTCTCGTTATTGATTTTAAAATTATAGTTTGAATGCTTAACATTAGGTAACGAAAACACAACGCACTTGGTTTTTTGGCGTTCAAAACCAAGTTGTTTATTTTAAACCAATCTCGAATTCGCGACAAAGAAGCGTTCACGTCATCATAATTTATTTTTTTCCTATCAACTTTAAATATTAGAGAAGTCCATCTGCAAATAGCACTATATCACAAATATATTTAACATAAAATGGCAGATCCTTTATATATATTAAAAAAAGAAATGGACCCAGAATCGACCCCTGTGGAACGCCCATTTTTAGCACAGATCCAGAAGACTTCGTTCCGTTTATTGCTACGTGTTGAATTCTATTAGATAGATACGATAGATATGAAGCAATTAGATTAAGAGTTTTACCATTAACGCCGTAATACTCAAGTTTACTTAATAAGATCCCGTGGTCACAAAATATACCAATAGCATTTTGTGATCTTTCCCAGGCGTCATATAGGTATATGTTTGAGAAGTGCCACACCAGCATCTGTCGTAGATCGACCTTTAGTGAAACCACATTGTTCACTGTAGTGCGTTTGTTATTTTAGTATTTTGTTATTTATATTATTTTTTTTTCGTCTAATTTACGTTGTATTGCTTGGCGATTGTATTGTATTGTTGTGGGCTCGGTTTTCCGCATTTATACACAAAGGTGGCCCGTTATGAGTGAAAAGAGGGCTGACTAATTCAGCCAAAGCGAGCAAACACAATTATATGTTTATGTCTATTACATAAAGATGTTAAAATGCTATTAAAAGACATTAAAAAAATATATTAACCTCCTTAGCGCTCTGTCAATGTACGTAAAGATAAAATAATATTCCATTAATGATTATATCATTATTAATATCATATAACTTACACAAACAAACTAGACAAACAAAATACGAACAGGGCATTATTTTATAACCTGCATTGAGTTTTAATATCTGAAGGATTTATTGTCAATCTTGTTTTCTATTATATTCTCATAAATTCCAGTGATATTAAAAATTGAAACAAATAAATGAATGCTAGAGAAGGCTTTGTCTACTGCAAAAAGAGTTGCAAGAGTTGTAATTATTTTTTATATTGATCGATTTAGTCGATCGATCGATTTAGTAGAGTTAGATATGTAAGAGAAATGTTTTATATATTGCTACTAAAATATATAAAACATTTCTCTTACATATTACAGACTAAATCTTTTTCCGTTTAATTATGGTTCCTACAGTGACTGATTTAAGTTTAATTATATTTCCTGTCAAGCAGTACTGTTTATGTGTTTAAAACTCTTTGTTTTCACTTTGAAAGTTATTATTTAACATATCTTTTATCGTGATCATTTATTGTTCTACTTTGATATTTCAGAGGTGCTCACATTTTCTTTGCTATTGGTATAGGTTTTATTGCTAAGCTCTAATTAAATTATTTATTTGTCTAATAATACACCAACTGTTGTTTGACGTAACACAATTTCGAGCATATTTTGCAATCTTAAAATACAAAGAGACACTCACAGGTGTGATATATCATATGGGTATGAAATATCAATATTAAGAATTGGATAAATATAAAAATACTTTAATATTAGTGAAGTAGGTACCTGTGTCTAATAATATACTTGTTACGTTGTAAAACTTTTCTGATGTTTAGTTTTCCATCAGATAAAGGGTAAATGTGCTTTTTTACAATTAATACAAAGTGAAGGTTTTTTCTAAACTTCTACTGTGTTATTTTTTGACGTGACAACCTCTAATAAATCGATGAACGCTGGCTGCATGCACAAAAAAAGGATGACTCATTTTCCCGTTACGCTCATTGTAAGCTTATGCCGCATCTATCTCTCTTCCACTCGATTGGCCTATGCGTCCTAAGAGATGTTTTGTTATGACGTTGTCACGTTATACTATCGTTCGTAGACCAACTTTACAGACAACCAAGTTTTTTTTTGACGTGACAACGTCTAATAAATCGATGAACACCAGCGGTATGCACGAAAAAAAATGACTCATTGCGTTACAATCATTGTCCCGTTACGCTCAGTGACAGTCGCTCAAGGATAGCCTGTTTTCATTGGTATTCTACGTGGTCGTATATGTTTGTATAATGGGCCAGTAGAGTAAAGAAAAACTTCTGGGAGTTTTCTATTACTTTAAACTTTTTGTATGATGAAAAGGTAAAGTGTTTGTATAAAAGAAAATTAAAAAAAAACATATTCACAAAAAAATTGTTGTACCAAATTCTTCCGGATAAGCTAGTTTTATTTAGAAAAATAAAACGACAGTAATAAGGATCAGTAATATTGTATTGTATATTACATTTTGAAAATAATATCAAGTGATAGGCAAATTTTTTATCATGGTCATTTGTCATTCAAAACACAGTCTAGGTCATATTAGAGCTATAATGATAATTATTTATGATTGTATGCAGTAGATGTAATTTAAGAATTTTGGCCCATTGTTGTAGCCTTGTGACTGTAGTAAACAAAACACTGATTATTGATTAATTTATTTATTTGTATTTGGGTAGTAAGTAAACATACTATTTACACATTACCTACTGTATAAACAGTACTGTGTAAATAGTATGTTACTTTTGATATTTAAACGTGAGCACGGAAATATATCGACATCAATAAATTTTTCAATGAATATACGACTTTATTAGTCGTTCATGTAAAATGATTAATAAAGTCATTATGTATACCAAAAATTAATATCTTTTAATCTATACAAATAAATAAAATTGGAGTGTCCGTTTGTAATATTAAAATAACCCCTTTTTCCTATATGCATATGGATTTATGCATAGTAGATACACTGAAATTACATTTTTCACAAGTAAATATTTTATGTTTCAAATGACTAATTTAGATAATATATTATTGTGTCAACAACATTTACCAATTTCCAAATGCCTGTTATACTCTGTTATTATTAATACTGAAGTAAAGGTTATGGTACTAACTACTTTCACTGTCTTACTGATACTATCCACTTTCCTCTTTGATTCATTTTCCATTTCGCAATTGGAAATTTATAAAATTATTTATAAATTTACACTCACGTACACAGTATTTATACATAAAATGATCTTTTTGCTAGACACCAATTGTAGTATTATACTAAAATTGGTATTTTGTAACAACCCACAGCTGGACATAGGCCTCTTTCTCCATGCAGGAGAAGCATTGGAGCTTAACCCACCACGCTGCTCCACTGCGGGTTGGTCCACTATGAGTAACCATCGCTATCAGGTCACTTATGATAACAACCGGGACCGACAGCTTAATGTGTTTCCCGAGGCACGGTGAAGAGACTCACAAGGACAGACATCCAGACTGGAAAGAAATATTTGTACAAATGAAATATCGATCCCGAGCAGAAATCGAACCCACAAACCGTCGGTGTTTTAGGCGACTACTAGCATCACTACACCAGAGCGGTTGTTGATTAATTTATGTTTATGTTGCAGCTCAACTAGCCGCCGGTACTAAGTTCCACAATACCCTCAAAACATACTTCACTCAACCAAGATCACAGCTACGTATAGAGAAAGACGTTGAAGGGGTCTGGACGTCCGTCGCGGAGGTATTGAAAAGTATATCTTCGCCGAAGGCAATTGAATCAAATGTAATACACCCAGTCCTGAAGTACAGGGGGATATTTGATGCTATCGCTGATTATGAGTAAGTATATTTTTTTAGTAACGATGCTTTCACGGCGCTGATTGTTACAGATTTGATTTCCGCTTTATGACAACCATTTGTTTCAAAACAGATGTATTTTGTCCTCTAGGCGTTTTACTTTGCTTGGGGCTGTTGAGTGTGCAGTGGCGTAGCGAGCTTAACTCGCGCCCGGGGCACAATACCTTTTTACCCACCCCCCCCCATTCAAAAACCATATAATATTTCCAGCATTTTTCGTTTTGCGAACCTTTGTGAGTAGCGCCCGGGGCACGACGCCCCCACCGTCACTACCCCACTATGAGTGTAAGACCCAATTGTTAATTATTTATAATGTGTTTTATATTACAGAGAAAAACCAACTTTAATCGAATGGAAGAAATCGGATAAGCCACGCAAGTCTATAACAATGACATACGACAATCCTGTCCAACTGGCCGCTTACTTCGGAGCAGTAAGCAATGACCTTAACTACAAACATTTTAATGTGCGCGATGCTTTACTGGTCATAGCTTACACTGATGGCTCCAAAGCAGAGGTATTCCACTTACCAACAGACAAACTCAGAGAACATTGGGCCCAATGGTTAATTAGGCTTGAAGAATATATGGATAAATTCAACAATGCTTCGGAGAAGAAATTAGAAGGTGGTAAACGGTTATTCGAGGAGGAAATCGGGAATCTCTAATAAATTCAGGTATTTCTAAAAAATTCCATAATTAATTTGAAATTAATATATTTATGTCAAGACTTTATTTTCTTATTTTTTCTATGCTAGGGGTAAGAGCTGTTGTATACTTTCATACCATAATCATCATCATACCAATATAGTAATTGTTAAACCAAATTTTTATTCCAAGAATAATGTCACTCTAAACAAATATTATAGAATAAAAATCGTAATAACAAAGCGTAGGTACTTATTATTTATCAGTAAAAATCACCTTGATAAATAACCTTGACACTTCTATTATGTTAACATTTTTCAGAGACAGTTCATCATGGATCTTATCTACATTATAATCGTTCAAATACCTTGCAATCGGAGTCTCGTTGGATTGAAAAATAATTTGGAAATGTCAGACAGGTGTTGCAATATAAAAACAGCGCAACCGTATGGAAACACTTAAAAAAAAAGATGGTTGATGATTTCAGAATAAAATAAAGTTTAATAACACGAGAGCCTTTAATTTGTGCATTGTTTAGGTTTAGTTGTGAGTAATTAAAAAAAATAAAACATTATTTCACCACCATTAACTTGGCTAGTGTGATAGCATTTATTAATGTTTTTTCTTATTTATATATTGCATTCAGTCTCGAGACAATTCGCATTCAGCCAGTTACATCCCACAGTTGGGTATAGGCGTTTTACTCCATGTAGGGAAAGGAAATAATTAGAACTGTTTAAACTTTATTTTGCTATTTATTGAATTTAAAAAGGGTTAATCTCATATGTTTTGTTTTTGTATTATTTGGATGAATGTGAAAAAAAAAATCGAGAATATCAAAAACATTTTTATTCCCAGTTGAAAATTGATTTTTAATAATAGTAGAAATAATATATTGATAAATAAACTTGCGTCAAAATCGTATTGCTTTACAGGACCACGAGAGATAATAATTTATTTAAAACAACCATTTGTTTTTAAAATTGGATATTTTGTCGAGGATGTTTTAAAATGTTAAAATGAGACTTGTGAAGACTGCCTGTTGTTAATATCGTTATGTAGTATATACTTGAATGTTAGAAGGATGAATAAGATAAATATTTAACATGTGATTTCTTCTCCTTCAGGAATAGAAAGACAACTATGATTTGCTTTTAACAAATACTCTTACGAAGTTTTTATTTTTGTATAGCTTTTTTTTAAATATTGGCTGTTTTATCTACGCTTCAGCCTGTAATATCCCACTGCTATGCATAGGCCTCTTTCCGTATAAAGGAGAAGGATCAGAGCAGTTTGATCTAAGAAATGTAATTTTTTTATTAATCATTATCGTTCTTTATTCTATTAGGCCATCATTTTTCTACTAAGCATGTTTGTGTATTTTGTACCTTATTATATTGACAAAAGGGGGATCTGACCATAAATTCAAATTACAATGGAAATTATTACTCAATTGTAAATTTGTAAATTAATGAAAAATTAATTTGAATAATTGATTTAAAAATGAATATGTATAATATCTTTTTCGACGTTTTCAAGAATTTACTTTCGTAAACTTTAAAGTATTCATATTAATAGTGGTTATTGTTAAAAAAAGCTGCTTAAAATTTGTTATAAAAATTACTATTATTTTTAATTTTTTAGGTAACGACTTTCAATTTAAAAAAAAAACCTTGCAACACAAACTTCCACTATTTCTCGAATTCTGAATTTAAAATTATTATTAGTTATATGCCAAATAAGTAGTAATCATGTAATGAACTAGTCATTTTTTTTAATATCTCTACAATGTAATAATTTTTCACACAGATAAAATTCTTCTCAGTGTTAGGTACCTAATGTATATTTTGCAGAAGTTATGATTATTTTAGAATATATTTCGCTTGTTAGTAAAAAAACTGCACGAGTTTTTCACTTACAATGTGTGAAAATTCGTGTAATTTCTTATAAAGATAAAAAAGAATAATACCCAATTATGTGTTAAAATATTTTTTATGGTTGTCTTCTTTTTGTCTATTAGAATATCCTACTTATATTTTGCTTACTTTTATTTCGTAATATGTGTTCGTTTCAAACTCCTTTTAGAATTTAATTAAACTGTGTTATAAATTTATCTATTATTAAAGTATTAAAATATCCGTTTTGTTTTATTTCACGTAATATTGTATGTTTAAATATTATTTAATTAAAAAGACGTAAGATTCTTGGTTTGCCAATAAGTGGTGCAGTTTGCAATAGTAAAACATGTTGTTTATGACTGGAGTTTCTACACACAGAGTAATTTCAGACCTTCAAATCGACAAAGTACGATAGATGCTCCATGGTGGTTTTTTGGACTCGTTTTTGGACTTATAGTAAAAGATTATTATTAAAATGTAAAATCTAATTTTTAAAATAGCCGAACCAATTGTTGTTTCGTGCAAATAGCGATGCAATAGTTTTTTATTTTCTTACCTACTAAATATAGGCCAGTTTCATTTTTAACCGACTTCAAAAAAAGGAGGAGTGTTTAATTTACAAACATGGATGACAAATTTTGACCTATGTAAAATAATACAACCAACCATAGAACAAATTAAAAAACCAAAAAAATATATGACTTTGAAATATTAAGAACTATTTGTAATGATTCAATACAGCAAAACTTTCCAAATCACTATTATTTGTTTACTGATGGATCTAAAAACCAAAGCGATGTTGGAGCAGCAGTGTTTGATCCACAAAACGCATCCTCCGTTAAATTTAAAATAGATTGTAATATTTCCATTATGCATGTCGAATTAATTGCCATTGCGGAGGCTGTGTCATATATTAAGAGTGTTGATTATAGAGATTTTGTAGTTTTCACCGATTCGAGGAGTGCGCTTCAACATATTTCTCACTGTGGTTATCCTGGTTTCCGGGGTGTTCCAATTGCTTATGACATTATAGAGACTATAACCGAGCTCCACACAAACAATAAAAATGTTACGTTGCAGTGGATACCTTCTCATATTGGCATTGCGGGAAACGAAAAGGTTGATAAATTGGCTAGGGAAGCAGGGATTGATGGTATACCTTATCAGTGTTTACCTCTCTATTCCGATATTTTAATTAAGTTGAAAGCAATTGTAATAAAATTTTGGCAGGAATACTTCGACAAAAGATCAAAAAGTAAAGGTATATGGTATAGAACCATACAGCCAACTTTATGCAACCATCCTTGGTTTCTTGGTGCCAATATGAGCAGATCCGAAACTGTAACTGCCTTCAGGCTGCGATCCGGACATATTCCGTTAAACAGCTTTGCTGCATTAATGGGCAAATCTACATCACCAACTTGTTTAGAGTGCGATAAAATAGAAGATGTGCTGCACATAATGGCTGAATGCGTCCGGAACGAAGCAGAAAGGGCAGAATTTCTTGTAAGAATTAATGTAAATACTTTTGATACTGGCATATGGAATAGTATTCTTGCCTTTCCAACGTCTGGAGAGGCAAGGATGCTATACAGATTAGTATTAATAGGTTTAAGACGTCGATATTTGTAGATTACTTTAGAAATTAATTGTATAGTAGCTCACATAGGGGTGACATGATCACTTCGTGATCAAACTCCTTAAAAAAAATAATAAAGATAAAAAAAAAAAAAAAAAAAAAAAAGGAGGAGGTTACTCAATTCGACCGTATATATATATATATATATATATATATATATATATATATATATATATATATATATTTAATGTATGTTCGGAGATAACTCCTTCGTTTATGAACCGATTTTGATAATTCTTTTTTTGTTTATTTATTTATTTATCCCATCATACATCTAACATTACAGGATATTATCCTAATGCGTTAGTGTCGTTGTCGTATTAAATACATGTCATACGCAGATAAAAATACAAAAATTGATATCACATTCAATTCCATTATTTCATTTAACAAAACAAAACAAAGTTATTACTAAAAATTCACAATACATAGTTCACATAAATTCAAATTACATAATCTATATTAATAAAAACTATAATAATTTCGTCAATTCAATAATTTTCATTAAAAATAAAATAAATTAAAACCAATAAATAAATTTAAACCTAGTCAATAAAAATAAAATCCAATTAAATACATGATTAAAAAATTGGTCATATTTTTTTATTTTAAAATATAAAATATTAGCTCAATTCTGAATCTAGAAGCGGAGAAAATTGAGAAAGATAGTTTTCATTAAATTATTTGGGTATCGATTCCACTATAATCGATTACAGAATTCAAAAAGAAAATGTTTGCACTAGTTAATTAACTCAAGATATTTAGATGCACAATTAAAGCTGTAAACAATAATGTGCATTTCAAATAAAGTTACATTAATATCGAAAATATCAATTAATATCTGATAAACTAAAATGATTATCGATTTCATATCGATTTAAAATAAATCATATTTTTAATGACAGCCTTGACAGCTGGCTAACAATAATACTATGTCCGTCACTTGTTTCGTGTGTACTGTTTTCCGATGCATTCTGAGTCCATTCCTGATATTTATTTATGATTTCAAGTTTATCAGTATTTGTAATGAGTTTTCAAACATTCTTCACTAAATATAACAAACATTAGTTCTACAAGAACTTAGTGATCGGGTTTTTTTATAGACATTGTAACATAACCTCACTTTTACAAAAGGTCTAATAACTCCACTCTCAGATAGCCAAAATATAGATAATTTTCAGCGAGGGATCAATGAGCCTACATGCATTAATTGATACCATTTTCATTTCATTACATTTTGGCCCAAGAATGTATGGAATCGTATCATTCTCCTTTAACCAAGACACATTCCGATAATTCCCCTTTTTCAATTTGTTCTCTCCGAAGAGCAGCCCATTTAAATTTTTTAACTATACCCATTGCTCCATTTACAAGGCCATCTGAAACCGATATATTTCGTCTTAGCATAACGCGAGATTCTTCAGCTAACTTTAGCGTTGATAATAAACTTCCACAGTTATTTACATCGCTCGTTATTACGTTATGCGGTGGCTTCTTTCCATAAGTGGCGACCTCACGAGACTCGTCTAAAGCAATTATGGTATAAACTTTATGTATTTTTGAATTTTTTTCTGCCATTAAACCATAGTTGTCAACTTGTTTAACGGTTGGGAAGATTCGCACAGCAACTCCGTCAGCAAAGTCCCCTGTCAAAGGTATTCTGCGTCGTTCACATAACAATTCAAGTTGACTGGTAGTCAATTCACCGACTCGCAAGCTCTTTAGCAAGTCGATGATTTCGGCATCATTTTGTTGGCGCATGTTTATTGTTAGTTCGCAATACGAAAACTGATGCCATAAATTAATTTCGGCTGCAAACCACGATGGCTGCAAAAACACCAGTTTCCCTTGACCGGGGGCAGTTGCATTATATCGCCAAACAATAGTAAGTTGACTCCGTCAAATAATATATTATTGTTTTTGTATGCCTGTAAACGTAAATGTATGATACGCAAGTTTTCATACGACACTATTGAAATTTCATCAACTATGAGCCAATTGATATGACGCCATCTACGTCTTTCTTGCTCGAGTTTATTTCCAGTTAAATGCTTATAGGAGATGGTGTTGCCTTTCTCAATAGGTAGTAAAAATACGGAATGCAGAGTTTTACCAAATATTTGTCGGGCAGCGATCCCTGTTAAAGATGCTACTTCCACAAATTTGGGTTTAAGCAGAGCGTCAACAGTTGGGCCGTAACAACGTGCGATGTGTTCTACAAGTAATTTTAACAAGTATGACTTGCCGCTGCCAGCACTTCCCGTTATAAAAAGCAGCAATTGATCTTTGGAGCCACTTAAATCGGCTTCGGCTTTAGAACAAATTTTGTTGTTGATATTAAGTCCACGTATAGTATTGATGAACAAATCATTAGGCATCATTAGTCTTTCACCATCATCATCGCAATTGTCATTAACGTTAATAATAACTTCTTCATCTGCACATAGTAGCCCTTCATTATCAGTGGCAAGCGTTTGTCTGGCAGTATGGCATCAATTATTCACAGTGGCTATGGCAATTTTGTCACAACGCCTGGTAAGTGCCCCTGAATGTGCTTATAGGTTATGCCATTTACCTCTTGAGATGAGTTCACGGAAGACTGTGTTTGTTAACATTTGCAAACCAAATGAAAGATGTAGGCTTTTACGAGTTGAAGGCAATGAGTCATCAATTTATAACAACATTTTTGACCGCTACGTACAGAGACCCAACAATCTCGAAAACCTGAGCCTGGCTGAATTTGCTGTACGTTTTGAAACAGTTTCACATCCAGGGTGGAATGAGGAAGATGGCGATGAGGACTTGAGACAAACGCATAACAAGCCCCTACGTTTTATTAAATTAAGAGACAACACTCGAATGCGTATACGGAATAAGAACGCAGTTCTTCGCACTAGATATTACACTTTCATCATTACAGCCTATATAGTCCACTGCTGGACATAGGCCTCCACAAGTTTACGCCAAAAATAGCGTGAACTCATGTGTTTTGCCCATAGTCACCACACTGGGCAGGCGGGATGGTGACCGCAGTACTGGCTTTGTCGCACCGAAGACGCTGCTGCCCGTCTTCGGCCTTTGTATTTCAAAGCCAGCAGTTGGATGTTTATCCCGCCACCGGTCGGCTTTTTAAGTTCCAAGGTGGTAGCGGAACTGTGTTATCGACACCCACGGGAAGAGAGGGGGTGGCTATATTCTTTAGTACCGGAGCCACACAGTACATATTATACTTTAAATAGTGAAAAAGAAAGTTATTACTATAGCTTACTTGTATGCCATCTACCGAGAGGAATCTAGCCTCTTACTGGATAATGAAACTGCAGAGTCTTGCTTTTTGAGATGGCAAACTGAATTACGACCTTTGCAAGCTACTGTTAATCCTGAAGAATTTGCTCACGCCGAGCAAATAATACAACAAACATTAGCTCAAGCAAATACCTTGCAAACTGTTTAAATCACACCCTTAATAAAATAGACGTAATAATTAACTCTTTATTCCTTTCATTGCATTTAGAATTCATTATTATGTGTCTTTAGTATCACTTTCATGTACAAAGCAATATTTTAAGAATATTAAAAATTATCAGGACCTTTACATCCTTTTGTTATAAATAGCGCATCGTTATAAATAGCGCTATCGTTATAAATAGCGCTATCGTTGTAAATAGCGCATCGTTATAAATAGCGCATCGTTATAAATATCGCATCGTTATAAATAGCGCTATCGTTATAAATAGCGCTATGGTTATAAATAGCGCTATGG
The DNA here is from genome assembly GCF_905220565.1 of Melitaea cinxia. Taxonomy (NCBI): domain Eukaryota; kingdom Metazoa; phylum Arthropoda; class Insecta; order Lepidoptera; family Nymphalidae; genus Melitaea; species Melitaea cinxia. Next base: position 4,093,148 of record NC_059409.1, on the reverse strand, counting down.
TTATAAATAGCGCATCGTTATAAATAGCGGATCGTTATAAATAGCGCTATCGTTATAAATAGCGCTATCGTTATAAATAGCGCTATCGTTATAAATAGCGCATCGTTATAAATAGCGCTATCGTTATAAATAGCGCATCGTTGTAAATAGCGCATCGTTGTAAATAGCGCATCGTTATAAATAGCGCATCGTTATAAATAGCGCATCGTTATAAGTAGCGCTATCGTTATAAATAGCGCATCGTTGTAAATAGCGCATCGTTGTAAATAGCGCATCGTTATAAATAGCGCATCGTTATAAATAGCGCATCGTTATAAATAGCGCATCGTTATAGATAGCGCATCGTTATAAATAGCGCATCGTTATAAATAGCGCATCGTCATAAATAGCGCTATCGTTATAAATAGCGCATCGTTATAAATAGCGCATCGTTATAAACAGCGCATCGTTATAAATAGCGCTATCGTTATAAATAGCGCTATCGTTATAAATAGCGCATCGTTGTAAATAGCGCATCGTTGTAAATAGCGCATCGTTATAAATAGCGCATCGTTATAAATAGCGCATCGTTATAAGTAGCGCTATCGTTATAAATAGCGCATCGTTGTAAATAGCGCATCGTTGTAAATAGCGCATCGTTGTAAATAGCGCATAGTTATAAATAGCGCATCGTTATAAATAGCGCATCGTTATAGATAGCGCATCGTTATAAATAGCGCATCGTTATAAATAGCGCATCGTCATAAATAGCGCTATCGTCATAAATAGCGCTATCGTTATAAATAGCGCTATCGTTATAAATAGCGCATCGTTATAAATAGCGCTATCGTTATACATAGCGCTATCGTTATAAATAGCGCATCGTTATAAATAGCGCTATCGTTATAAATAGCGCATCGTTATAAATAGCGCTATCGTTATACATAGCGCTATCGTTATAAATAGCGCATCGTTATAAATAGCGCTATCGTTATAAATAGCGCATCGTTATAAATAGCGCTATCTTTATAAATAGCGCATCGTTATAAATAGCGCATCGTTATAAATAGCGCATCGTTGTAAATAGCGCATCGTTGTAAATAGCGCATCGTTGTAAATAGCGCATCGTTGTAAATAGCGCATCGTTATAAATAGCGCTATCGTTATAAATAGCGCATCGTTATAAATAGTTATTCTTTATAGTATATTATTTTCACGGCCCCAGGCTCTATCATTATTTTCACGGCCCCAGGCGCTATCATTATTCAAAACGTCCTTCCCACCTTCAAAAATACAAATAATAATAACAAATGCGAAACAAGAGGGTAAAATTTTTGTTCAAACCCCGCACGACACTCAATGGAACTTCGAACCGACTGCGATTGCGATCCGCGATTTGCGATGATAAGGCTGGCTTATATTTGCTATAAATTCCGTGCTTTTTAACAGGAGTGGAAAATTAAATTACATTTATCATTTTCAATGTCTACTTACGTAGTAACTAATACTTAATCTGTGATGTCTACATATGCATTATCTCTAAGGATTTTGTTTTTATAAGTTTCACTGTATGGATCCCACAAGCACGCATGTCTTTCGTTTTCTGTTAGTAATTTATTTATGAAATGCCGTGTCCATGTGTCCATGTCACTTGCGACGCCATTTTTATTACATAATTTTTTAAGAGCACAGATTTTTTTTGACCTTTCATCTATTTACAATCAGCCCCTTAGCTTTAATTAATTCTGTTGAACTTTTTCTTGGACTTTTCGGAATCAGCACATCCTACGATGTGTTATCCCTCATTAATTTAACTTCAAAAGAAAGCTAGTCTTGATCTCTTAAGTCGGAATATACTATTATCAGTATCCATTAGAGTTCTAGCCAGTTAGTTTTCGTGCCGGTCTAATTTATATTTGTACGCTTTACAGAAAATATCAATCTCCTCCTTGATTGTGGGTATTTCCAAGTATCTGTGTATTTCTTTATTTTGTGTAAACCAGGAAGAATTGCTTAAAGTTTTTAAGGCTTTATTTTGAAACCGTTGAAGAATCTCAATATTGGAGTTACTGGCCGATCCCCATAGTTCAATTCCATACATCCATACTGGTTTTATAATACATTTATAGATCAACAGTTTATTTTCTAAACTGAATGAGGACTGTCTTCCAATTAGCCAGTACAGGTTTTGTAGCTTAAAGTTTGCCTGATCTCTTTTGGCCTTTATGTGGTCCTTCCAGGTAAGCCTCTTTTCAAGGTGCATCTCTAGGTATTTGACTGTAGTATTCTAAGGTAGGACAGTTCGATCAAGTGTCACTGGTGGACAGTCACCTCTTTTTAATGTAAAAGTAACGTGGGTAGATTTTGCAGCACTTGCTTTAATTCTCCATTTCCTCAACCATGATCCAACCTTTTCTAGGTGCCTTTGGAGGTTTTCCGATGCTATACAGGGATCCCTATGGCAAGATAGTACTGCCGTGTCATCTGCGTAGGTAGCAATTAAGACGTTATTGGAAGTGGGTAAGTCGGCAGTAAAAACTGTATACAATACTGGATAGAGTACAGATCCCTGGGGAACCCCAGCTTTAATGTCACAAATAGGTGACATTGAACCTTCTGTTTTTACTTGGAACATGCGGTCCTGTAAGTAGGATCTTAAGAGCATATAAGCAGTGTTGGGAAAGCAAAATTTTGCTTTGCATTCAAGACCCTTATGCTACACATGGTCAAAAGCTTGTTGCACGTCGAGGAATACAGCAGAACAGTATTCTTTTCGTTCCAATGCTTAGCGGACCGTAGAAGCCACTCGGTGTATCTGTTCTATGGTCCCATGATGCGCGCGAAATCCAAACTGGTGTTCTGGTATAATATTTTGCTCCTCGAGTATCGGATGGAGCCTTAACTAACGTAGCTTTACATAAGTATAAATGGCATAGATGGTAGTTTAAAATCTGAAGGTTTTGTCTATTTGACATTAAAGTGGGAAGGATTTAATTTTAATCATAAGTTCTACGTATTTAGGAATCTACCATGTAATAGGTCCATGTAAAGGGATAGGGTATATTAGGTCAAAAAATTTTTAAAATAAATAAAGGTGTCATAGATTATAATACAGATGTACTATCTTTAAGAGTAGGTCAAAATGAGGTATCTTTACCAATGCATTACTATCATCATAATTTAACAATCGGACCGCGATGTGAAGTAATATAATATTTATTTACACACGTTAATTATGATTGTGTCATATACCCAAAAGAAAGTGTCATATACCTATGGGATTACAAATCAGCCCTTCAGCTTTTAGTAGATTAATGACTATAGCAATGTCAGGCCTAAACTATGAAAAATGTATTGTTTATATGGACGATTTCATAATATTCGGCAGAAACCTAATCGAACATAATAAAAAACCTAATGACTATTTATGTATTTTCCAGACTACGAAAAGTAAATTTAAAATAATGCATAAGGCATGTTACCGGATCCTGAAAAGATTCGCGTAATTGAACGTTACCCGAATGTTTACCGGAATGTGCGGATGACGTCAAGCGCTTTATTGCATTTAGTAATTATTACCGTAAATTTATTCGTAACTTTGGTGAAATAGTTTTACCATTAAATAAATTATGTCGAAAAAATGTTAAATTCGAATGGACACACGGAATGTAACGACGCATTTGAGCGCCTTAAAAAATTACTTTCGAATCCACCTGTATTGAATTATCCAGATTTTTTCATCAAAAAAAAAAAAAAAACGAATTTATTTTACAAACTGATAGTTCAGGTTTTGCTATAGGGCGTACTATGCAATTGTAACTGCATTCGCGAGTCGGGGTTTGAATAAAGATGAATTGAATTATGCGACAATTGAAAAGGAGCTATTAGCCATTGTATGGTCGATTAAATATTTTATACCATAAGGTATAAAATATTTAATCTAATTAAATTAATAATCTAATAAATTAATAAGGTATAAAATTAAAAAATTTGTGTGGCAAAAGTTTTGTAATTCGAACCGATCACAAACCGTTGTTATACTTATTTAATATGACTAATCCATCTAGTCGTTTGACTAAGTTTAAACTTTTATTAGAGGAGTATGACTTTAAAGTAGAGTATGTTAGTGGTAGAGATAATGTGGTGGCAGACGCCTTATCTAGGATAATTATAACATCAGATGAGTTAAAAGAAATGAATAGTAAGATAGTGTGTGTGTGTTAATTCGAGCACAAGCGAGAAATAATGAGAGCAAGATTAGTAATTCTTCTACTTCCAGTGATTATAGGACTGACCAACCTAAAATTGCGGAAGTACTTAAGAAATGCGATTCATATGTAGAGTTTATTATTTTACCTGACCAGAAACTGCGTAGTATATTAAAAAATCGAGATGAAAGCATGTTTATTTCAACTAAAAGAAATTTATGTTATTATAAGAGTAAGAATACTTACTATATTTGCAAGCCAATCTTCTTTATCAATAAACTCTCGAGACGATTTATTGAAAGAACTGGCAATTTTGTGCAAAGACTTAGAAATAAAATAAATAGTATTAATGAAAACGCGTAAAAATAAAGCATTTATTGAATGAGTAGCTAAATATATTGCTAAAAATAAAGAAAAGAATACACCTAGAATATGTATTGTAAAAGACGTTCATAGAATATTCACAGAAGACGAAAAGAATGATTTTCATTTATTAAGGTAATGGCGCCTATGTTGGACGCGGACCAGTCATGGACATTTTTTGAATTGACCTCCAAAATTAAGCAAACGCGATTTTTTTTTTCTTCAAATATCAACACCGATCAGTTGTACTAATATTTTAGCTATCATACCAACTGTTTTTGACAGCCAACGGACATTTTGATTGCAGCCACAACGGTTGTTAGTTACGCGGTGTCATTTAGTGTCGGGAATCGTAATTTGTTATAAGAATCGCGATGCAAGTAAGTACATTTAACATATTATTTTGTGTCAGGTGTATCGTCGTCGTCGAAAGTCATAGTATTCAATGATTTACTAATAAGAATACAATAGTTTAATATCATAACCCAAAATGTCAATGGCTTTCTAATCCTAAAATGTACCATGTCCATAATTGGATATTATTCAAGCACGTAAACCCAGTCATGGACATAGTGTCCATAAAGTGAACTTGCTTATTTTAATTTTTTTTCATATATCATACGTCTTTTCTAGTATATCTTCATGTTTCTCTAGAAATTTCCAATAAATGATAACTCTATCCAATTATGGACATTTTGTCCATAACTAGGTGTCCATAATAGGTTCAACGTATTTCTAATACATACAAATTTATTTTAATCCTAGAAATGGCACGAAGAAAAGATTATACCAAAAAAGAAATGGCCAGGGCTATCGAAGAAGTAAGAAAAAGAGAAAAAATATCTGTTGCTGCTAAAAGATACGGAGTCACAAGGATAACCTTGCACAATAAAATCACCGGGAAAAGTCCTATTGTGTAATCTAGGTCCAGTTACTGTACTTTCATTTGAGGAAGAAACGATAATCGTGAGATGGATGGCCTTTATGGCTGAAAAACACTTCCCTGTAACCAAAGAACAATTGCCTGATAGTGTCCAAAAAATAATATCCGATAAAAAATTAGATTCCTGTCCATTCTCAAACAATCGGGCAGGAAAAAAGTGGTACTCTTCGTTTTTATAAAGGCATCCAAATATTTCAGAACGTACCGAACACAATTTAAATAAAGCAAGAGATGAAGTCTCATAAGATAACATACTCCGTTGGTTTGTAGTAATTAAAGATTACCTTGAAAATAAACACTTTGCTTGAAGTAATAATGAATGACCCTGAAAGAATTTTTAATGTTGATGAAAGAGCATTCTACTTACAACCAAAAGATGGACGAGTCATAGTGCGCAAAGGTGAACAAAATGTATATATAGCATCAGGAGATGAGAAAGTTTAACAGTGTTGGTTACTGGTAATGCTACTAGAGTTTTAGCGCCACCGATGATAGTATACCCTTATGAGCGTTTACCTGTTGTAATTGCTAATAGCGTACCAAAAGTTTGGCGCATAGGTAGGTCAGATTCAGGCTGAATGTGTGCAAGAACTTTTTATGCATACATAACTAATGTGTTCAATCCGTGGATAGAAAAAAATAATATACCTAAACCAATCATATTATTCTTAGACGGTCATAGGCCACACATGACCCTGCATTTATCAGATTTTTGTAGTGAAAATGGGATTGAAGTTATCTCTTTAAACTTTAAAACAAACTTTAAAACAACTTTAAAACAAACAATGAAAAGAGAGCATTTTGCTCCAAACTTTGAACCTACCCCACCCCAGCCTGCAAAATAATGATATTTGTAATAAAAAAAATACTAATTGATAGATTTTGAATGGCTCAATTCAACTACGTTGTCCTTTTAAATTGCTCACCTCAAATTATATAATTAAAAATCAAAATTTAAAAAAAAAAAAACAAATATTTTCAAACTCCTATATCTTTCGATGTATACAATATTTTAAATTGCTCAAAGTGTTAAAAAACTGCTCAAGTTGCATTTATAATTGCTCAAGTATAGTTTGAAACAGATCCACTTCCCTTAACTTTTAAAAAAATATAAATAGTTTGAACAAATAAAATATTGATATTTGTAAAAAAAAAAATACTAATTGATACATTTTCAATAGCTCAATTCGACTACGTTGTCCTTTTAAATTGCTCACCTCAAATTATTTAATTACAAATCAAAAAAGTCGTTGAAAAATATTCTTTTATCAATATTTTCAAACTCCTGTATCTTTTGATGTATACAATATTTTAAATTGCTCAACGTATTAAAACCCTGCTGAAGTTGCATTTATAATTGCTCAAGTACAGATTTGAACAGCTCCACTTTCCTTAATTTTTAAATAAATATATAAAGTTGGAACAAATTTAACGTTTATATCGACAAAGTGAGCGCTGCAGATGCGCATAGACAATGATGGGAAGCCAAAAAAATTGCGGATATTCGTAATAAAAAGATGCTAATCGTTCGATTTTCATAGCTCAATTCAACTACGTTGGCCTTTTAAATTGCTCACTTCAAATTATTTAATTAAAAATCAAAAAAGTCGTTGAAAAAAATTCATTTATCAATATTTTCAAACTCCTATATCTTTTGATGTATACAATATTTTAAATTGCTCAACGTGTTAAAACCCTGCTGAAGTTGCATTTATAATTGCTCAAGTACAGATTTGAACAGCTCCACTTTCCTTAATTTTTAAATATATATAAATTGTTTGAACAAATAAAATAATGATATTTGTAAAAAAAAAATACTAATCGATACATTTTCAATAGCTCAATTCAACTACGTTATCATTTTAAATTGCTCACCTCAAATTATTTAATTATAAATCAAAAAAGTCGTTGAAAAAATTCATTTATCAATATTTTTAAACTCCTATATCTTTTGATGTATACAATATTTTAAATTGCTCAACGTGTTAAAACCCTGCTGAAGTTGCATTTATAATTGCTCAAATACAGTTTTAAACAGCTCCGCTTTCCTTAATTTTTAAATAAATATAAATAGTTTGAACAAATTTATCGTTTATATCATAAGACAGGTGTACGCTGCGCGTGCGCATAGACAATGATGCGAAGCCAAAAAATTGCGGATATTCGTAATAAAAAAGATACTAATCGATAGATTTTCAATAGCTTAATTCAACTACGTTGTCCTTTTAAATTGCTCACCTCAAATTATTTAATTACAAATCAAAAAAGTAATTGAAAAATATTCTTTTATCAATATTTTCAAATTTCTATATCTTTTGATGTATACAATATTTTAAATTGCTCAACGTGTTAAAACCCTGCTCAAGTTGCATTTATATCAAGTTGCATTTTTTTTTACAAATATCATTATTTTATTTGTTCAAACTATTTATATTTATTTAAAAATTAAGGGAAGTGGATCCGTTCAAAACTGTACTTGAGCAATTATAAATGCAACTTGAGCAATTCTTTAACACGTTGAGCAATTTAAAATATTGTATACATCAAAAGATATAGGAGTTTGAAAATATTGATAAAAGAATATTTTTCAACGACTTTTTTGATTTTTAATTAAATAATTTGAGGTGAGCAATTTAAAAGGCCAACTTAGTTGAATTGAACTATTGAAAATCGAACGATTAGCATCTTTTTATTACGAATATCCGCAATTTTTTTGGCTTCTCATCATTGTCTATGCGCATCCGCAGCGCTCACCTTATCTTATGATATAAACGTTAAATTTGTTCGAACTTTATATATTTATTTAAAAATTAAGGAAAGTGGAGCTGTTCCAAACTGAACTTGAGCAATTATAAATGTAACTTGAGCAGTTCTTTAACACGTTGAGCATTTTAAAATATTGTATACATCAAAAGATATAGGAGTTTGAAAATATTGATAAATGAATTTTTTCAACGACTTTTTTGATTTATAATTAAATAATTTGAGGTGAGCAATTTAAAATGATAACGTAGTTGAATTGAGCTATTGAAAATGTATCGATTAGTATTTTTTTTTTTACAAATATCATTATTTTATTTGTTCAAACAATTTATATATATTTAAAAATTAAGGAAAGTGGAGCTGTTCAAATCTGTACTTGAGCAATTATAAATGCAACTTCAGCAGGGTTTTAACACGTTGAGCAATTTAAAATATTGTATACATCAAAAGATATAGGAGTTTGAAAATATTCATAAATGAATTTTTTCAACGACTTTTTTGATTAATAATTAAATAATTTGAGGTGAGCAATTTAAAAGGATAACGTAGTTGAATTGAGCTATTGAAAATGTATCGATTAGTATTTTTTTTTTTACAAATATCATTATTTTATTTGTTCAAACAATTTATATATATTTAAAAATTAAGGAAAGTGGAGCTGTTCAAATCTGTACTTGAGCAATTATAAATGCAACTTCAGCAGGGTTTTAACACGTTGAGCAATTTAAAATATTGTATACATCAAAAGATATAGGAGTTTGAAAATATTAATAAATGAATTTTTTTCAACGACTTTTTTGATTTTTAATTAAATAATTTGAAGTGAGCAATTTAAAAGGTCAACGTAGTTGAATTGAGCTATTGAAAATCGAACGATTAGCATCTTTTTATTACGAATATCCGCAATTTTTTTGGCTTCCCATCATTGTCTATGCGCATCTGCAGCGCTCACTTTGTCGATATAAACGTTAAATTTGTTCCAACTTTATATATTTATTTAAAAATTAACGAAAGTGGAGCTGTTCAAATCTGTACTTGAGCAATTATAAATGCAACTTCAGCAGGGTTTTAACACGTTGAGCAATTTAAAATATTGTATACATCAAAAGATATAGAAATTTGAAAATATTGATAAAAGAATATTTTTCAACGACTTTTTTGATTTGTAATTAAATAATTTGAGGTGAGCAATTTAAAAGGACAACGTAGTCGAATTGAGCTATTGAAAATGTATCGATTAGTATTTTTTTTTTACAAATATCAATATTTTATTTGTTCAAACTATTTATATTTATTTAAAAATTAAGGGAAGTGGATCTGTTCCAAACTATACTTGAGCAATTATAAATGCAACTTGAGCAGTTTTTTAACACTTTGAGCAATTTAAAATATTGTATACATCGAAAGATATAGGAGTTTGAAAATATTTGTTTTTTTTTTTAAATTTTGATTTTTAATTATATAATTTGAGGTGAGCAATTTAAAAGGACAACGTAGTTGAATTGAGCAATTCAAAATCTATCAATTAGTATTTTTTTTAATACAAATATCATTATTTTGCAGGCTGGGGTGGGGTAGGTTTCTGGCAAGCCTGATCTATTTTATACCAGTATATAACAGTAGGGCGACACTTTTTTTGCTATACTTTGTATACCAAACTTGAATTTTTATATAAATTGGCAAAATTGTACGTCAAAATGAAAAAATTTAAACGTCGGAAACGTCGTAATTGTCAAATTTTGACTCAAACAATTATTTCCTAACCGCCATATTATATTGCACTTTGATATTGCAACCACTGAGTAACCACGCCGGAATTTTGGATTTTTAGATTTTTCTGCATATATATTTTCTGAGCCCTAATACTTTATTGTGAAATATTATTCGTCGCTTCTAGGGATTTACTATGGGTTTGTATTTGAACCTGAATCATTCGTCTTTTTTGTCGAACGAAGTAATTTTGCTTTTGAAAATAAGTTTTTAATATCTATATCAACAGAAAATAATAGTATTTTATAGTTATACCTATATTTTTATTACTTATACTATATTTTTCTGTTTTCATTCCTTTAGAAAATACAGTGAAACGTAATGTGAGATATCAAAAATGTACTATTTGTGGTCTAAAGAGGACCCCTGGACTGGAGCCAATGTATTTTTGAAGAAGTTTCCACTTGATCCAGATCGGTAAGTGTAAACAATATTTAAATAAATTCTACTTAAAATCTTTATAACAGTAAATAGCTAACTGTAGTAATAAAGTAACATTAAAGTATTATACATACTTATGTATACTAGAAAACTAGTTGTAGACTATGTAAAATTTAAACTTTTAATTTAAATTGACGATTAAAATTCTACTCTCAGGTGTCATTCTTGGGTCAAAGCAGTTGGGAATGAAGACTGCTTACATACCCGTTAAAAAATTGCATGAAATTAAATATTTGTGTGGATATCACTTTGAAAAAAAGTATTTTAATACAAAGGGCAATAGATTAATTAAAAATGCTATTCCAACATTAAATTTGCCACAACCATTGGATGACAGTCTTTTGGTAGATTTTCCTTTATATGGTGAAGAAAAAAAAAATCTCAAGTCTTGAAAGGTGCAAATTTTTTTTTTTATGTTTGTGATAATTATAAATTACATTACAATTATTTTTTCTCGATGATCTTGTTTAGCTATTTGTCTAGCCTTATTTCTGGTTCATAATATGCTAATTGATGTTTATGATAAATTCTTTTTTATTTTCTAGTTTTCAAGATATAACAAATTCAGAGAATGTGCAATGGAATGAAAATATTTTATCTAAAAGTGAGTAAACTACTTTATTATATTATATTTATTTATGTTATGTTGTTAGAAGTAACAAGTGTTTTTAAGAGGTACAGCATCTTGTTAGTTCATGTTTGGTTATGTAATATATTTTTAATGATGGATAAAATTAAGATTTTTATTGTTAATTAAATGAACTTACTTATAATTTTAATAACTTGCTGTTGCAAGTCTTATACATTTTTAATAAGTGACAAAAAGTTTTCTTGAAAACAATGTCTTGTTGTTTCAAAAACTCTGTCTTACTAAGTATGTACTGGATATTTAAAAAAAAAATAAAGATGAGATTATATAAAAGTCATACAAATGTTCACAATTGTACTGTATAGAAAAAGATAATTTTTAAATATATTTTGTACTGATAATGGCAGTACAATCTTAGTTGTAATAAATATCATATAATAGATTATTGTTAGTCAATGTTCTAAAAAATCATTTGACATATATTTAATTTATTATTTATACATTTACCTAGATAATGTTGGCCCTTAGATATCAGATATCTAAAGCTGATTGATATACATATCGCTGATAAAATGAGAGATATATGTAAAACACTTTCTGAGAATCTTTAATATCTTTTAACACATATATGCAACGATTCACAACATATGATACAAATGATCCAATGCAGTATAAGATTTTTAGTTTTATTTTTCTATAAAATGATTATGAATAACACCTTTGGAAAATAATCATTTTCATCTTCTATATAACAAGATAAGTAATCATTAACTTTAATTTTAAAATAAAAATAATTTCATATCAAATCTATACTATTAGTATAAAGCTGAAGAGTTTGTTTTCTTGAATGTGCTAATCTCTGGACTTACTGGACCAATTTGAATTTTTTTTCAGTATTTGATAGCCCATTTATCAAGGAAGGCTAAGGCTATAGGCTATATATTATCACGCAAAGACCAATAAGAGTGAAGCACCAATGAAGAATGTTTCAAAATCGGATTTTTTCCTTCTGAGACCTTCCCCAGCTAGCCCAAAGTAACTATTCCACGCGGACAAAGTTGCGGGTAGAAGCTAGTAGAAAATAAAATTCAAATAATTTAAGTGTAGTTAGTAAATAATGGAAAATGTAAAAAAAAAAAATTAACAAGTAATAGATACTAGAATTATTTAGATATTGTACTACTATTTTTCAGATGCTGAATACAGCTTTCTCCCTTTGCCCTCTACTTCGCAGGCACCACAAGGACTTACTTTTGAAAAAACACTAGGTAAGAATAACAAATGAAAATTTCACATTTTTGATTACATAAAACATTAACAAGTAACATGTCTACTATAAGCATATAGCTAATTAGCATTTAATTTTATGACACAAGTTCACTTTATTATATAAAATATTTCTCTAACTGTATATGTTACTACATAGATAATTATAAGCAACTAAAACATTTTTATGTATTAATTTTTTTTTTAAATGTTTATTTGTCTCAAAATTGAATTTTATACATTTAGATGAGTAGCCTGTTATTCCAGTTGTGCTGGTTCTATTTTCTGCTCCGGGGGTTGTAGGTTCGATTCCTGCCTGAGTCTGGGTGTATAACTATACATATTTATGTTATAATTTATATATATTATAAATTATATTATAAATATATATATATATATATATATATATATATATATATATATATATATATATATATATATATATATATATATATATATATATATATATATATATATATATATATATATATATATATATATATATATATGCATGTTGGTTGTTGTCTATAAAACAAGTGTTAAGTTGCTTACCTTAGGAAAAGACAACCGTGTGTATGTATGTGTTAAAGATATTTATTTATTATTGTTCACTTTTATCAATGTAATTACAGTTTCCCAGAATGAATCAGTAGAAAATGTTAAAGTTCCTGTTCGCAACTATGAAAGAATTGTGGGAAAACCTAATAGAAATAGAGGTATAATTTTCAACAATCTTTTAATGTAGCAAAGAACGTAATTCAGTATAGTTCTTTGTAGCCTACTCCTTTTTAAATTATTTTTATTGAAATTATTTTCAAATCATAATTTACAACTTCAACTACAAGGGATTAAGTTGTGGTAGTTATTAATGTAGTTATGTGGTAGACTATGTAAATAGTAGTAGTTAATATCTATCCATAATATATATAAATACACTGCAGGCCAATATATAATGCCAATATATATGTATATATGCCCTGAATATTGTTATAAAGAAAAAAAAAACATTTATTTGTTGCACATAACATTTATTACTATTACAGTGTGTTAGTTTAATACATTAATATAATTCTATGAAAATAAAGCTAATCCGAAGTGGTCTCCATTGGCTGCAATACACTTAAAAGTTGAGGCCAGTTATTAATAGAAGCACACACTCTTTCTATGGGAAAATTATTTATTTCATTATACCTATGAATAGCCCGGTACACATTTGACTAATATCAAGTATATGAGAGTCAAATCAATTTTTAATTATACTGCTTCAATAATTTACATTTTATAAATCAAAAGTTTGCTTAGTTTTGTTAAATATGCATTAACATTAATGTTTAACAGTTTCATTTATCTATATTTTATACATTTATATATATGTATATATTTCGATATTATACTATTAAAGAATAGTATAGTTTACAAAATAGAATGACAAAATAATTTATTTAGATATAGCTCTTTCCTTAGTAATCAAATATGTATATTTTATTGTTATAATATTTCAAGTAAATTGAAGAAAAAGGGAAAAAAATAATTACATTCAGTGATTCCAATTGTATCATGCAATGGGCATTCCTTTGTCGTATACTTGTGTTATTATTTAAAGCAAAATTAAATACATATTAAACTGTAACGATCACTAATAAAATATAACAATATTAGCGTTGTTTAATATTGAAATAAAAATAATAAATGTATCTTAATATAATAAAAGCAATAAATTATTTTATAATATTATATTTAAGTAAAAATTTATGAAATTAAAGGAATAAATCACATTATACATAATATTGTATACTTTCAACACAAAAAAATGTATATATAGTAACAGGATTTTTTTTAAATTTCAGATTCTACATTAACTGAACGTGAGAAGATCCTGCTGAGTCATTTGACTCAAACTAAATTAAGCTTAAAGCGTTTGGCAGTCGAAATGCGAACTGTGAGGAAGACGCTAATAAATTGTTTGTAGCTTATAACGATATTAGCGGGGTCCGCACTGACATGCCTAATAGAAATAATAATGATGACATTCAAGTTGTTGATGAGATAGTTTATCCTGTTTTGTCTTTGCCCAATGAAATCGATTTCTTTGTATATGAAAATGATTTATGTAACTTTTTGGAGCAGCCAGTAGTATATGTTAGTGGTTATTTAGCTGCAAAATTATTAGATAGAACGAAATGTCAGTAATGTAAAGATTCGTTAAAAGTTGATAAACCAGTAGACAACTTAAACAATTATATTAGTTTTAAAGAATGGTGGAAAGATTCGAGCTCATTGTGCTTTCCTTCTAAACCTTTATGTCATTTTGTAAACAAGAGCCAAATTCATTTTAAAGCTATTATATCTCAGGACTTACAAATTAAAAATATAAAGTAGTAAGACTAGTTTGCAATTAAGTAATGAGCATTTTATAGAAAAAAACAAATAAATTAATTCATAATCTTTGTTTATTATTCATTAGAAAATCATGTAAAGACAAAAATATACAATTAGAATAATGTGATCAAGACAAAGCTTAGATAACAACTTTTAAGATTCTTGTTGAATATTATTTATATTTATATTGTCAGTACTATAAAACAATGTTTGTAGAAAACATACATATTGGCAGTTTTTCTTGACATCTAATGTCTTTGCAATGTTTTTTGTTTTCCAAGTTTTTAAATGTGTATATTTTAGCTTAGAAACAAAAAAAAAAATCCGCTGTGGCTTCGCCCACATAGATTACGCGATTTTCGCTATTTCGTTTTCTCCCATAATCCGCTGTTCCTTTATCCACATACCATTAAATGGCGTACATGGAATTGTAGCATCCCGTGAAAGAATTTTTAAAATCGGTAGTACTTTATGGAATTACCTACTATAAACATTTAATAATACAAAAATAAGAATTTAGAAGATTTCTCTAAATATGTTCTTATTATGTTTGTAAATCATTATGTTTTTTATCTGTATGCCTAGGATCATTATATAACGCTTTTCAGAATTGTTTTTACTTAGATAATATCTGTAAATATGTTTATGTTATGTTTGTTTGTTATTTACTGTATGTCGGATCGTTACATGTAACGTTTAAAAATTTTAGATTTTTGTGAATATGTTATGGGTCAAATTCATCGTCTTGGTTGTTATTGATTGATAATTACTGTTTTGCGAGATCATTTCATTTGTATCACTTTTTAAGAGTTGATTTTTTTGTGACTATGCTACGTTAAGTGTTAAATCATGTTGTTTGTTAATTTTTGATAATTACTATTTGTTACTATTTAAGTTGTTTTGTTAATATTTTTTTTATGCTTTAAAATCATCTTTTTTGTTATTGGCTGACAATTACTATTAGAAACTATTTAATTTGTTTTGTAAATGTTTGTTATGCTTTTAAATCACCTTTTTTGTTATTGTTACTTACTGTTCCACGGGTTGCAGGTTCGATTCCCGCCTGAGATTGAATGTACTACGTGTATTTATATATATATATATATATATATATTATTTCTGTTTATTTATTTCAAAAAATGTACAGTCAGTTGTTACCTGTAACACAAGCATTAAGTTGCTTAACATAGGAATATATGACTGTGTGTATGTTATAAGATATTTATTTATTTATATTTATTTATTTTAATTTGTTTTATAAAGAAGTTTATGTTATGTTTGTAAATCATCTATGTTGTAAGATTTATATTATATTTATTCATATTTATTGATTTTAATTTGTTTTATAAATAAGTTTATGTTATGCTTGTAAATTATCTATGTTATAATTAAATATTAATTAATATCTTAATAATTAAGAATTTGTTTTGTTAACATGTTTTTTATGTTTTAAATCATTTTGTTTGTTATTGTTTGATAATTAATAGTTGTTATTATTTAATTTGTTTTGTAATGGTGGATTAAGCTCCGATCCTTCTTCTACTTGAAGAAAGAGGCCTAGAGTGTGCTGAGAGCTATGGGATGTATCGCAGTATGTTTACGAAAATATAAAATTTGTTTGTTAGCTGTTGTGATCGACATGCCTTCAATAATGTAACTTTTTTGTATAACAACTTTAAATTTGAAAAGACTACCAAGAGTTTTGTCCGGCTTTTTTTCCTCTCGGCCTACACTAGGAACATTAGGTTAAATAATTTGTTGTAATATTTATTTTATAAAGCCGATGACATAATAGATAGGTGATGTCTACCGAGACACTAGTGATCAGGGCAAAATAATGTTTGTAATGTTTATTTGTAACAATTACCTTCATTTTTGTTTAAAATGTAGATTTTTTTCGCTGGTTAAGTGTAGTAGTACCAAGAAATTTAGTAGTAGTGTAGTATATACCAAGAAGTTTTAAATATACATTATATATTTACAAAAACCTTTTATTTTAAATAAAATTTATAAAATTAAGAACCCTGTGCTCAAAAAGTATCGATAATTTTATCGACTAATTTATCGACCTTTTTCCACACTATTATCGATTTCCGGTAGGATAACAGTAACAACACTATGCTTCATTATTACCAATTTAACGAAAAAAATAGAGCTCAACCACAAAGTTGGTACTTGAAGTATAGCAAAACCTTGAACCCGGAGCTCGACCGTGTCTATGGAGTGACACCTCTTTACTTATATACTCTTTGGTATATAAGTGTATAATCTATGGGTTATCACTACGCATGATTTTATTTTGATTTGTTTATATTTATGTTCAAGTTTGTCTTTTTTTAGTCTACCGTAACCGGTTCTTAAACATGAAAAAAAATTAAATAACTTTATAATTATATGTAATTAACTAATTACCCTAATTACGTACACATAACATTAGTATACGTGTCAGTTCAGTTTGTTTTCAAACATAATCGTCATCATATTCTCCTTGATAATCGTTGCAAAACAAGTTTTTCTAGTAATATTTCTAGAGTAGAGTGACATACTGATCATTGTTAAAGGAACTCGTGAAAAGAGTGGTTTATTTTGTAAAGGTGAGTGACACTACTTGCAAAAGGAATCATTAAACCGTTATGTTATTAATTTAACTTTGCATTGATAAAATTATTTAAGTGTTTCGATACCAGCTCATATTATGTCAGTGTTGTTTTTGTTTTATCTTAGTGTTGTTGTGTTTAACATTCGCATTTATGGGCACAATTAAAGAATTTTTGAATAAAACAGTAAGCTTCGGAATTTAGCAACATTTACCTGTTTTATATTGTATTTTTAGTACCTATTATTATAAAAAATAATAATGGCAAGTGCTCTTCGCCGTACGACTTATCAAATAATATCGAGAAAAAAATTATTACTGCCTCAATCATCTCGTCAAAAAAGTAATGAAGCAAATATACTTAAATCTGTTCATAAAGATTTTGAAACACAACATCAAACTATCAGGGATTTTGCATGGCACAACCTGGATAGATGGCCAGACAAAACTTTAACAGTAAGTACAGCAATATACATTTTGGTTAATATGTACAATATAGGTAGATTTTTTTTATCGGAGGTTAAATTTTTGTTAAACCCCTTGTTACTGTTAAAATTAACTTACCACCTTTAACGTTAGAGTAACGCTTGGCTCCGGCGCTGCGGGAAGTGCAGCCCTTCCGCCCTTGCTTGCGGGCGAGGGCTGCCCTCCCTCGACGCCTCTGTGGCTTTTTTTTTTTTAATTTTATTTATAAATTTTGATCCACGGGCTTAAAATGCCCGTGCCTTTGTTTATCATGCATGCATTATAATACTACAGGCGATTTTTCTACTTATTATACTACAGATCAACAGTCCTGTGACTGCCTAGTAAAACTAGGACGTAGTCCGACGCCGACGGTTTTTTTTTTTTTTTTTTTTTCCTTACTAAATACTGTTTATGCAGAAGTATACACATAATTGCTTTCTAATTTCTAACATTATTATTTTTCTTATCTATGTCTATATTTACATTTATTTGCCTAGTTATCATATATGTACACTTATTTCCTAGTTACCATATATGTATACTTATGTTCTACTTACAATGTACACTTAACCTATGTTACTGTTAGTAAGGATTTTTTTTTTCTTATATATATATTATTTTTTATATAGTTATTATTTGTTTATCTATGTATAAGTTATCTATTTCTGTTATTTACTTAAATTTCACTACATAATTATTTATTTATTTTATTTTATAGGTACATCCACAGAATACATATGGAACATTATATATGATTCACTATTACATTATTATCTAATATGTATCCCATTACGGGGTACACAACACTCCACAATATATTAATGCCGTGAAGCAAGTATATTTTAAGCAAGCCTCTGCAGCTTAAAAAAAAACACTCTAGGGGTAGGGCAGACCAAGACCACGTAGACAGTGGGGTGCTCCGATTCGGTTTTGGGTATTTTTAGAATTTCTAAACCTATATTCTAGCACACAATGTTACTAATTTTATTAGAATATTATGTCTGACGCGTTATTTTGTTTAAAAGTGTATATTTGTCAGTCGTTAAAGGTCAGTTTGTATTGTATTTTGATCTTGCAGTAAAGATTGTTTTGTTTTTAATGGTCTCAGTACGGAGCATGAGTACACTTACTGCAGCACCGGAATTAAGGTAGAGTCAGAAATAACAAAAATTTAACCTGCGATAAAAAAAATCTATCTATATTGTACATCATAGCCCTAGCTGTACCTTGCGTGTGTTGCTACACTTTTTAAACAGTTTTATTTAGCTCACCCTGTTTGTTTTTTTTAATTATTTTTTTGGTCATACTAACTTAAAAACCTTTATGGGCTCATGCACAACACTTTGCTGAAGATCATGACGTGACCAAATGCTTAGTTTATGATTGTATAAAGCACATACAGACAAACGTTCATTTTTATATGTATTGGTTCTTCTTCTTCTTCTTGTATAATGGCTTCCGTGAGGATTTGCCAATGTCAGAGTGAGTCTATGATTTTATGTTTAGGGTAAATGCTCTGCTAAGAATATTGGTGTCATGAGAGTACAAGTGTTAAATATTTATACGGTATTAAAGTGGCAGACTTTCACTGTTGAATTACCTAAAACAAACACAAACACAAATTGTTAACCCTTTGTAGCCCAAGATCAAAAAATTTAAAAAGACTTTGAAATATGACAGCTTTAAACAAATAAAAAAACACGTATTTCTCAGAAATTAAAAAATATTTATTATTACTTATTTATTTGTCATTTTAGGGAGTGTAACATTACTGTAACATTGAGTTAAACTAAAGGAAAATGTACTTATTTAGTATGGAAGGATCTAAAACAATTATTTTGTTTGTTGTAACATAACGCTACTCCGCATTTTTCGCAAATTGTTTGTGATACACCAGTACACTTGGGAAACTTGCACCGAACCCTTTATTCTACCCAAATCGGCCAGTGGCCAATTTGATCCTGCCTTACTGCCATTGGGGGGACATGTTGCGCCGGCCCCTTGTGTTTTTTGGCTTGAATTTCACATTCAATTGATCTTCGATGTCTGACATTAGGTTTCAAGCCAAGCTTGCATAAAGTCTCACCGATGTCAAGTCGAAAATCTGCTGAAGACATTTGTTTGTCACTGCAGTTTTTTGCCTGCCTTACTCTTCGATATAAAAGCCAAGAATTAGCCATAGTCAGGTCTAATAAGTGGTAGAACATCCGAACCTGCCATCTTTTACTTCGTGTCAAAATTTTATACCTTCCCATAATACTGTCAATCAAATCTACACCTCCCATATGGCGATTATATTCTCCGACGATATGAGGGCGATCAATATTGATGTACTTCTTATTGGCCTTATCGTAACGTCTGACTTGGGCCTTCGGCAATTCACCGGCAAAAGATGATACGAGCGTTACAACTTTGTTGTCTTTCCATATAACGTTCGACACATCAATGCCGTCCATATTCGTCACATATTCAACGGAAAATCCGCGTTCCTTTTTCATTACTTCCTTGTCAGCGGGTAGTTTGCAATCTGGAATGCGATTGCGTCTTACTGTCCCAAGACTCAGTATACCCTCTTTAGCTAAGTACTCCAGTAATGCCAAGGAAGTAAAGTAATTATCAAAATAAAGTTGATAATTCTGATGTCTTGGTATGACCCGCGCCATTCTGACTACAACGTTTGAAGATGGTCCTAAATCTGGTTCTGCGGGGAGCACAATATTTTCAGCTCCTGTTTCAAGTTCAATTTTATAGGCGAAACCTGAGACCCCACTTAGTACAAAAATCTTATAACCCCATTTGTGTGGTTTTTTGGGATTATATCTTTTCAAATTGCTTCTTGCCTTAGTGGAGCAAATCTGTTCGTCCACACAAAGGTACCTCTCCAATGGAACTCCACTAAAAGTCCTATTCAAATTTTCTATGATAGGTCTAATTTTGAAAAGCCTGTCACCATTAGTTGCATTACGTGAGGGTAAATTAGAATTGTCATTGAAATGAATATACTGTCTAATTTTTTCAAACTTTTGCTTTGGCATTATTTCTTGAATCATGGGTGTACCAATAGATGTGTTCCAGTGACTGGTTACCCTTGGCAACTGTATCAATGACATCATATAAGTTGCACCAATGAACTGCTGGATATCGGTATCAGTTATTTGAAAGGATTGATTAGGATTTTTTTGTATAATGTAGAGATTAGTTTGTTCAGTAATAAAACTTATCAATTCTTTGGGAAATAAATAGAAAAAGAATTGAATTGGTGTATCAAGCTCAAGTAAATTAGGCGGTAAAGTAGTATTACCCGTAAATTGCAACTGTTGGTCGTTTAGAACTAGGTTCTTTTTTTTCCATTGTAATTGCCGCTTTTGTCGCTTTTGATTAGTCGAAGCTTTATTTGATTGGCTATCTTGCTGTCCAGGATCTGCAGACGAGGAGCCAGCAATAGTCTCACTACGTTCAGATTCTTCAATAATTGCATCTATATCAACTCCAGTATTTTCTTCACAATCAGAAAAAAGTTCTAAATCTTCTGATAACGGCTGGAAATCTGGATCAATTACGCTGTCATCATCGCCCTCTAACCCGTCTTCGCTGTCATACTGGTGCAATAAGTCACATATTTCACTATCCCGTAGTGAGTGCGACCCCATTCTGAAATAATACGAGATAATTTTACATCAGTATCCACATACTTTAGTTACAATTAATATTTCCATCGTCACTCAATGTAACAGAAATGTTACAAACATAAAAGTTACTTTTTTCACATAAAAAAGCAAAAATATACTTTTGTAACAATATATGAACCAAATCAATCACTTACCTACAGGTTTCGATGAAAACAATACAATTTTATACACTTTTAGTATTTTTACATAAAATTTAAACTTTCATCGAGTTTAAACTTGTCACTTTAATCAACGCACGAAATTCAAACTAACTAAAATCAACAAATTACGCCATCTATGATTTGTATTTGATACTAAAGAGTTCGGTGTGGTATGTTACAATACAGAGACATTGATTTGAATGAACTAAAATGTTTATTATATATTTTAGCAAGATTATTTAGGTTTGTTACAGAAATGTCACACGAGTCTACAAAGGGTTAATTTATTAGATGGACATCACATTACAATTTAATGTTGTTAGTTGATATATACGAACATAAAATATCAATAAAAGGGGTATGTACATACGATAAAATAGATTTGAAATTACAAGGACGGGGAATAGATGGAGGAAGTAAGTCATAGAGAGAAGGATAATTCTTTGGGCAACAGAAAAAGATATGCTCTGGGGTACCTTCGTCGATCCCACATTCACAAAGGGAGTTGTCCCTGATCCTGATCTTTGCAAGAAATACAGGAGTACATGAGTGTCCAAGTCTAAGGCGACATATTGTTGAACAGACAAATTTGCAAGCTTGATGGTATTGGAAAAACCAAGGTCTTGGAGGGATGGAGTCTTGTATTTCAGCATAATATCTGCCACAGGATCTGCTTGACTGAGACCAAAGGTTATTCCATTTAGTCATCATGTGAGTCTTTGCAAGTGGGATGAGATCCTGGCAATGTACTCTAAATTGACTAAGGATACCAGATATTGTGGCTTCTTTAGCAAAAGCATCTGCACTTTCATTACCTAAAATCCCACTATGTCCAGGAATCCATGCAAGCACAACCCGAATGTTCTGTGAGTGGCATTTAAAAAGTAACTGTCTTATTTTCAGGATGTAAGAAAATTTGTTTTTTGACCGAAATGGGTTTGACACAATAGCTTTAAGAACACTTCTGGAGTCTGACAGTATAATGGACTTATCTAAATGATGTGATTCTATAAAAGAAAGTGCTTCTAAGATAGCTATTGATTCCCCTGTAAAAACTGAAGACATGGCAGGTAATTTAAAGTTTAAAATCACATTTACTTTAGGGATCCAGACGGACACACCAACGCAGCTATGAACAGAAAATTTTGATGCATCCGTAAAAATAAGTATCCAGTCCTTAAACTGTTCGTTTATTATTTGATTAAATTGAATGTTAGCAATAGGTGAGCCTTTCTCAATAGAAAAGTTAAGGATAATGTGAGGTGGGAATATAAGAGATTCAGAAGGAGTATCAAAAAGGGGATTAAGTCGGCATTGATAGATAGGGCAAGGGAGACTAGTCAGTTTTTGGTAACTGATTAAGAGGCATGGGGGATCTTTGTGCAACCAATAATTAGAGGAGGAGAAGAGTTGGGAAAGAGTATGGAGTTTACTAATAAGTGGGTGATAGTGGGATTGAAAGACTTTAAAAAGGAATCTATCAGATAGGTATTGTCTTCGAAGATGAAGAGGAGGGTCAACACATTCGACTTGGAGAGCATTAACTGGGGAGGATCGCATGGCGCCTATAATGATTCTTAGTGATTTGGACTGGATCTTGTCTAATGACTTTAAAGATAATTTATTACAGGGTTCTAAGAGAAAAGATCCATAGTCTAAATGACTACGGACAAGGGAATTATAAAGTAGCTTCTGGGAATAAGGATGGGAGCCCCACCATACTCCTGAGAGGGACCGTAACATATTAATGTTCTTTTCACATTTCTGATTTATGTGATTAATGTGATGTATACCGGTCATCTTTGAGTCCAGATAAACACCCAAGAATCTTACACTATCTTTAACCGGGAAAACTTGTTGTTTACTAGTTATATTAATGTCAGGAACAAGTCTGGAACGAGAGAAAACCACTACAGTACTTTTGTCAATAGATATAGACAGCCCATGATTACCTAACCAATCATTCAAATAGGCAATGGCAGAGTTAAGTCGAGTAGTGCATTCATTTATGTCTTTGGAGGAAATATATAGTGATAGGTCATCTGCATATTGAAGGACATTGCAAAAACAATTAACTGAGAGGTCTAAGTCGTGAGTATATATACTATAAAGGAGAGGACTCAAAACAGAGCCTTGAGGGAGTCCTTTCCACACCATTCTTGGAGGGAAAGAAGAATGTCTTGTAGATATAATAATAGAGCGGGAAGAAAAATAGTTGTAGATAAAATTTGTCATCCTCACAGGGATACTCAGATTTAGCATTTTCTGCCTGAGCACCGGAAGAAGAACGTTATCATATGCAGATACCACATCAAGAAATACTCCCACAACTGTTTCTTTTTTAGAGAATGCAATGCGTAAGTCTGTCATGAAGATCCCAAGGCTGTCCATAGTACTAAAGCCTTTTCGAAAACCGAATTGAGTTTTGGAAAGGACTCCTCCACTTTCCATAATCCATTCCAATCGGTTTTTAATAAGGTGTTCAAGGATCTTAGCGATAGTGGACGATAATGCTATTGGTCTATAGCCATACGGGTCTGTACTAAGTTTTCCCGGTTTCAAGATAGGCAAAACTATTTGTCTTCGCCATTCATTTGGAGGGACTTCCGATTGATATATATAATTTAAAATATCTAGGCAAAGCTTTTGAGTAGCTGGACCACTCTTGACAATAAAAGAATAAGGAATACCATCCTCACCAGGAGAGGAGTCTGTTAAGGACTGCAAAACCAGTTGAAATTCCTCCATAGAATAGGGGGCATCGAATTGATTTGATGGCATATGATTTGAGGTTATGTATGTTGTACACTCTTCCAATGAAGGGACCGATAGAGGTGCCAACTTTTGCGAGAAGGCATTGATCCAAGTAGATGTGTCATTGGACTGATGGTTATCACTAGCAGAAAGTGTTCCTCTATATCTCCTAATGTTTTTCCAAACAATAGAAGGGTGAGAGGCAGGGGATAAACTTTCGCAAAAGTGGTACCAGCCCCTCTTTTTCTTTTCAGAGAGCAGTCTATTCACTTCAGCTGCCACTCTTTTATAATTTAAATAATTATCTAGACTCATAGAAAGAGAGTATTGTCGCTCTGCATCTTTGCGACGCTTACATGCATTTGAGCAATCAGCATCCCACCAAGGAGGGGATGTCCTTTTAAAAGTGCCAGAGCCTTTTAAAGGAATTACCTTTTCAGCACTTTGCAAGAGTGCATTTTTAAAATAATTATACACTAGGTGGACGTTATTTGATTGGACAGGAGGGATATGACTGACTTCATTATCCATAACTACTGCAAACTGTGACCAATCTGCTTTGGCCACATTAAATTTCAATCTAGGGGGAATAGGGATAACAGTAGGTCTAGAAGAGAATGATAGTGATATAACAATTGGAAAATGATCGCTGCCAAAAGAATGAAGGAGAATGGTCCACGAGGATAGGGAAGAAATGGATGCAGAGCAGAATGATAAGTCTACAGCACTATTTGGGTTTTGTAGAGGGGAGACTCTGCGAGTGGGGGACCCGTCATTTAACATAACAAGGTTATAATCATCTAAGATATCTAAAAAATATGGGGACAAATAATCACAATAATGGGAACCCCAAGATGTGTGATGAATGTTAAAATCACCTAACACTACTATAGGGGGAGAAATAGACGAGAGGACAGATGAGAATTCACACAGGACGTTAATATTGGGTTCAGGTATATACACAGAGAAGAAAGTAATGTTTAAAATGCGGACAGCCACAATATTGATTAAGTCACTGTGCGAGGGGATGGAAACGGAAGAATATATACAGTTCCTGGAGACCAGTATGGCTACTCCAGCTTTGCCATCAGTCCTGTCGTCCCGGAGGCATGTATAGCCCGGGACTCTGAAATGAGAACCAGGTCTTAACCACGTCTCCTGAATGGCAAGAATTAATGGATTGTGCTTTTTAATTAAATATAATAATTCATGGATTTTGTTTTTAACGCTACGACAGTTCCACTGTAGGATGATGTGCTCCATTGTTGGGAATGAGGTTTGCAAGCTGAGTTAAGTTTTTGTGAATATTGTTCGGTAGCTCGGAATCACTGAACCGGGAAAGCAAGTTGATCAGGAGAGAAGTAAGAAGTTCAATAACGTTATCGTTAGGAGAGAGAGAATCATTTGGGACTGCACATCCATTTGGAGATTCAGAAACAGGTGTCTCTACAATCTCCCTATGAGCATGACTGTCATAGCCGGGTGTGATAGGGGGAGGAGGGCGTTGAGGAGTAAATACTGTTTTTTTATAGGAGATTGTCGTTGGAGGAGTATTCTTTCTATTTATAGAGGAAACAGGAGAAGAGGAAGAGATTCTTGTAGAGTCAGCAAATGAACGTCTTACATGAGGGAATCTGGCAGAAGCTTCGAGGTAAGATATGCTTTCTTGAGACATGATCAATTTAATGGACTTCTGCCTAGAGCATTCTGGGCAAGAAGTATCATTTGCTGAGTGTGGACCAGAGCAGTAAAGACATGTAGGAGATGATACATTACATGTTTCCCCTTCATGCATCTGGGAGCATTTATAGCATCTGGGTTTGGACCTACATTGTGCTTTAATATGTCCAAATCTACAGCACTTGTTACACTGTATTGTTGGTAAAAGATATGTCTCAACTGGTAGAGAGGAGAAAAAACAATAAACACGAGGTGGGAGCTTTTGAGAATTAAAAGTAAGGACAACTGACTGGGTGGGGATCCAGGTAGGGGAACCATCATTAACAGCTTTCCGACTCAATCTCCTAGCTTTCATAACCTTACCGTATCCAAGGGGAACCTCTAAATTAGCTACAAATTCCTCCATAGACCAATCTACTGGGACATCTCGAACAATTCCCATGCGAGATACACTATAAGATGGAATTATTGCGGTAAATCCAGCAGCTCCAAGGGCGGGATGGTCTAGGAATTGATTAGCATGTTCGGCTGATCTAAATTCAATAGAAATTCGGTTCCTACCAATTCTCTTGATACCATCCATTACAATGTTTTTGATGTTGTTTTTGAATAAGAAATGTCCAAATTGAATAGGGCGAAGAACCGTACCGCTATTGGATTCAGACTCAGGTTTGGTGACATGAACGACAAATGGAGCAGCATCATCCGAAGAGTATAACCTCTTGTCGTTTTGAAATTCGGGGCTGGTGTATGTTAATTGAATTGAAGGAGTCGATGAAGATGGGTTAACAACTAACTTTTTAGTCTGGTCAGAGTCAGAAGGATCGTTTAAAGGTCTTTTTCTGTTGGTTTTGTTACCTCCACCGGGGTCCGGCGGGTCGGTATCCATTTTTTAAAAACAAAAAACAAAAAAAACTACTTACAACGTACACTTAACAGTAAACAACACAAACAAATATATAAATAATTCAATTCAGGTGGAAATTGCCAAAAAACAAAAAACAAAATCACTAAACACTCGAAAACGCTTGTAACTGACACTTACCAGCGCAGAGCCAACCAACGCGTATATCTATGTATTGGTTATAAACTAAACATAATTTTATGTTTATATTTTGTTTGTGCAGGTAGCTTATAGCCTACAAACGACAAATTCTTTTGTTAAGTTAATAAACTTGGTAGTCCACTAACTAGATATGTAAATTTTTAGTGTCAATAAGTAAACTGGCTGTCATAGTGATTTAAATTAAAATAAAATGTTTTCTTTTTTTTGCGTAGGTATGTGCTGTAACTGGCCATGGCTATACCTATGCTCAAACATACAGGATGTCTATTTCCTTTGGTGCATCACTTAGGTCTAAATTAAAGTTGCAGACTGATGATAAAGTGGCCGTTGTATTGCCTAATGTTCCTGAATATCCATGTGTAGTATTAGGTATTCTTGAGGCTGGATGTATTGCAAGTTTAATGAATCCTGCATACACACCTAGTAAGTACTACTCTTAGTTTAAAAATATTAACTTTTAAATTTCGAGCAAAAACTTTATGCTCATTTTTTCTTATTATGATTAAAATAATTTGAATGTTTATTTTGTATAATAATTAGTGTAATAAAATTGTAAAATTCTCATCTTTGTTAGTCAAAATGTTGTATATTTCTTAAATGGTTGTGCCCGCGACTTCGTTCGCGTGAAACAGTGACAAATGGACAGACAGACAAATTTCTTTAACAATCATTGTTTTGGGTGCTATTTGCGTTGATAAAGGTCCCAATAATATTTTTCTCATATATCATCTATGTCCAGACAGCAATCTGTTACATTTTTAACCGACTTCAAAAAAGGAGGAGGTTACTTAATTCGACAATATTTTTTTTTATGCAAGTTCAGGGATGACTTCGTCGTTTATGAACCAATTTCAATAATTCATTCTTTGTTGGAAAAGAGATATCCCAAGGGTGGTACCATGATAAGCAAACCAGGATCTGATGATGGAATCCCAGAGAAATCGAGGGGAACCCTCGAAAATCGTAGTGACGACTAGTGCGTTTGTTAATTTTTTTCGTCTACTTACGTTGTTACTACTTGTCTATGTAATAGAAGTCGTTTTTTTTTTTTCGTTTACATACTAGCAAACACAATTATTATTATATGTATTGGTTAAGTTAAAATAAAAAGCGTATATTCAGTAAATTCTTCACAATATTGTAATCATCTCCTCTATTTCTCTCTCTATTTTAGATGAATTAAAACATCAATTGGGATTAATTGAATGTAAAGCAGTTGTTACTTCCAAGTTGTTCTATCCGAACATTGTGCAAGCTCTCAAAGAAATTAAATTAAATGTACCGATCATATTATTAGATAATGATGTACCAGAGAATACAATAAAGTTTGCAGAGTTTGCTGAAGACATGAATATAGACACTGATTGCTTAAAAAGAGTAAAGAGAAGTGCAAAAGATACAGCCATTCTACCGTTTTCAAGTGGTACAACTGGTTTCCCTAAGGCAGTGGAACTGACTCATGAAAATTTGGTTACTATGAATGAAATGATATTTGTTCCAAAAGTTATTGGTGTTGAGGAGGCCACTGGTAAGTTTAAAATCGAATTTACGACAACGACGATTCAGTTTGTAACATCCCACTGCCAGACAAAGACCGCTTTCTCCGTGTAGGAGAAGTGTCGGGGCTTATTCCACTATGCTGCTCCACTGCAGGTTGGCAGATGTGTTCCCTACTAAGAGTAACAATCTCTATCAGGTATTTATGATGACAGCTGGGACCGATGGCTTAATATGCTCTCTGAGGCACGGTGGGGAGACCAAAAAAGGCAGTCAACCAAACCGGAAAGAAATATCCAACCCGAGTGGGAATGGAACCCGCAAACTGTCGATGTTTCAGGCGACTACACGCACGGCGTACTACGGTACGATGTAGTGAGACCAGAGCAGTTATTAATATCAATGTTAATATCTAATTTACTAATAGTCTAATCTTCGGGATTAGTACCTGATGAATCTTTATTAATGATATCACAGATTAACAACATATATATCACAGATTAACAAACTCAAAACTAATGATTTCTTTAAAACTTGAATACTAATACACCTCTTATCTAAAGAAAAAAAATGTGGTTAATACTATTTAAATAGTTTCTATAATATGATTAGAAAGTAGATAGTTAAATAACACATATGCTGACATTTATCTTTTTAAACAATACAGGTCAAAGTCAGTAGTAATTAATTTCAGACTTAATACAATTGACATTTGTCATACAAAATGATATCTTTTAAATGAATTTTGAGTATATATACATATATCAAAAAGGTTAATACTTGCAAGTTAAAATTGAATAAAATTAACTTTATTTAGGGCACACTTCTTCAGGTCATGAAAAAAAAATGTAAAAAATCTGCAAGCTAATTTTTTTTTTTTGCAGATTCATCCCAAGCAGTAATACCAGCAGTATTACCATTTTTCCATATTTTCGGTTTTAACGTAATATTGATAAATCTCATGGGCAGAGGTGCGAAGCTGGTGACCCTGGCCACATTTAAGCCAGACATTTTTGTTGAAATCATTGCAAAACACAAAGCTAATCATATGTATGTGGTTCCGCCAATGGGTAAGATTTCATAATATCAAGAAGTATATAATTATATATTATACTAAAATTAACCAACTTCACAAAAGAAGTGTCGCAATTCTTTAATTTTTTTTTTAATGGGTGTGACCTCAAATATTTTATATCTGACTATATGAATGTATAATTCATATAGTCTTTTTTTTTGTTTGCTGGTTTAATAGCTGTTTATTAGCTGTTAGTAGTTTTGTTATCCCTAATAAGTGTCTTCTAAGTATGTTATTTTATACTAACTTGGTTTTCAAAGCAATTGTTTTTTTTTTAATTTTTTTATATCTAAAACATACGCACATGGTCATCTGTTCCTAAGGAAATCATCTGGAACCGGCTGTTACCGATTGATACAGCTACACTTATTTCCGATAAATATACATAAACGTATTTATATATAAATAAATACATATATAACACCAAGGCTTGAGCCGGGAATCGAACCCATAACCCCTCGGAGCAGATAGCAGGGTCACTATTCAACAGGCTAGCCAATATTAAGTGTTAAGAAGTGAAACTATACTTTTGCTAAAAAGAACTGAACATAATTATACTCGTATAAAAATTATAGTCTGGTTTATGAACATTTAAAATATCATTTTTATAATTACAGTGACGTTTTTGGGTAAACATCCTTCAGTGACGCCAGAACATCTGGAATCCGTTCGAAGTATTATCTGCGGTGCGGCTCCCGTATCCGGTACGGATGCTGAGATTCTACTCACTAAAAACGTAAGTATATATATATTTTTAATTCAAAACTATTAACTAACACTGCAATAAAATACTTAGTATTTTGTAATTGTGTACTATTTATTGATAGTACATATTTATTGATAGTAAATAAATGTATATAACTGATAAGATGATACTAATATTAACTTACCCTCTTTATGTAGCGTAGGTATATTAAGGATTATTATTAATTAACACATGAGGGTGTAACATTTCTTCCACCGTGCTCTTGTACTAAACCTTAAATGTAGGCAATCATATATTAAATTACGTTTTTAATGAGGCAACCCTATACAATTAAATTGGAAATAAAATAACTTTTCATTTAACATGTAGATTAACTAAATAATAGGCAAGGGTATGTTATCTATGTGAATATACCTGTTTGCACCTGGCAACCTCATAGTTGCAATGGGGGGAAAATAGGTAACCCTAATTTTTTTACTTCATTAGCGTATAGGTACTCTCTCAGCTATATTTTTATGTTGAGCAAATGGATGAAATAAACTGAATTTATTCCAATGATCATTTTATTAATTAACGTTGTTTGGACCAGATTTCATTTGACCATCCTAGCAGGTATGTAATGATACATGTGTTATCTTGCATATGTACTCGATTACTATCGATTTTAGACCACTATGTGATTTTTTTAGTTTTAACATTAGTTGATCAGACCATGAATGCTGTTCTATCGTCTTAATGGGTATTAAAAAAAAAAACAAAATTTTTATTATTGTTATTCAATCAATACTATCTAATCATGTTATTGATACCAAGATTTGATAATAGGATCTCATTTGGAGATCGTTTATCTAAATGTGTTCTTTATCATCCAAATTATATTGCTATTTATCGATAAAGAAATTTTTGTTGTAAAATAATATAAATTTGTTTCACATTTATAAACACATCTAACAAACACGACTCGTAGTATGGATTCATATCCAGTAAAGTTTTATTCAAAACCTTTCAGTATTTCGTGATTTATAGTTAAAATACGGAAACATTCATTTCACTATCCAAAAGAGCAATAAAAAAAAAAATAATGCACTAAATTGTACCTATAAAATTATTACTATAAAATACGATAGTTGAAGGCAATATAATATAGTGAATAATTAAATCTTTTTTTTTTTAGAAAAACATAATTTTCAGACAAGGTTATGGACTGACAGAAACAAGTGGCGGTATATCAGTAGCGAACAACACAGATAGAGATCATCACGACTCAGTAGGTCATATATTTGCGGGAGGGGAGGTCAAGATAGCTGATCTGGAGACTCAGGAGGCTTTGGGACCTGGAAAAGTAAGTTAAAGTTCACACAAGCCACACCACATAACAATTAACAGTTACAGATCAGATTCGGCTAACTTCATCGGATTAAATCCATAGATAAGTACTATACATAGTACATACAAATAGTACATAGTACATACAAATAGTATGTAGTGCATAGAAGACTAATGTGGAGCTGAAACTGATATGACAAGGGGGTTAAAAGTCCAGATGGGATATATTTTTTATCTTACTTTCTCTCTTTTCTCTGGCTTCTTTTCTTTGTTGTTAGCTAATGTGTGTATAAACAACGGTGTACATTTGATAATAGTTCTGTAAAATAGATATTGTATGATCTTTGGACTTTCACACACACATTTGTATATTTTGGCTCTTCCTCGTCTTAATAATGTGAGCATAAATTAAATTATTAGAATTGAATTTAAATCAAATTATGTGATTCCTATGATTATGCACATCCATTGTTTTATGTATTTTTGTATAAAGATGTTTTTTCGTGTTTGTAATTTTTTTGCTATCTCTGTTACTATGAATGAGATAATTTTTAATCCATCCAGCGTATTTAATGTTTAGAAGAAAGAAGACAACTAGAGAGTTACTTGTGTTGCTGTAGGGGGTTCTCAGTTGAAAAGAGTTTACCAATTAAAAGGGTTGGATTTAGAATCGTTTGGCACGAATTTCGACGAGAGGGTCTGGTAGGGGGAGGGGGGTCTCCTTTACTTCCCCATACCACTCGCAAAACAAGGTAATCAACCATTCTTGAAAAAAAAATCTCATACACCTAAGCTCAAAATTAGACCATTTCAAGCCAATTTCTTTCTGGGACATCTCCGGCGCTGCGGAAGCACTTCGATCTTGCGTTAAAAGACAAACGTAGACACTCGCGCGGTTGTTATCATGTACACCTGATAGCGATCGTTACTCATAGTAGGGAATATATCCGCCAACCACACTGGAGCAGCGTGGTGGATTAAGCTCTGATCTTTCTCCTACATGGGAAAGAGGCATATGCCTAGTAGTGGGATATTACAGACTGAAGCGAGACACTCACGCTTGCAACGAACGCAATGGGTTGAGGGGAACTCACCCTCTACCCTCACCCCCTTTTCGCCTTTAAATTCGTGCCAAACGATTCTAAATTTCAACCGATTCAAATATCGGGTTCACTGGGTCACTAAGAGCTTGTCAGACACAGTGGATATTGAAAGAGAGAGTAAAACGCTGTCTGTTCGCTGTAACATGTTAATTCACAGATTTGCAAACTGTATTAAACTTGTCAAACTGACACTTTTTAAAGTCTAATATCAAATCTTATCTTAATACTATACAAAGTTTACAAGCAAGAATCCTAAAACAAATCGTAACTCCTAAAATAAAAGAACAATATAAAAATGATGACGATAAACTTTTTAAGCACTGCAACGTATTACCGGTTGAATATAAATTTCAATACAACGTATTAAAAGAAAACTTTTTTAATATGGACATACAGCACAAAATTCACCATAAAATTAATACACGACAAATAACAAAACAAAAACTTATAACAACAACTGCAACAAATAACGTATATGGTGAAAGGACCACTGAATATTTGACTCCTCGCTTGTTGAATGGATTAGATATGGCATTTAAGAAAAGAATCACTACAAAAAATTTAAGAAATGAATTGAAGTCGTATTATCTGAACATCCTGTAACTGTTTGTAACAAACCGGTATTGCGTCTCGATCGCCTTCCCCGCGTACGCATTTACACCTAATTAAAAGATACCTACTTTAATTTGCAGAACTACCCACCTTATTTTTAATTGCCTAAATGAACTGTATTCAAACTTAACACTCCGGACAAATCTCTGCGATTTTTGGAGTGTATTACTGTAATTTTATTTAATGTAAAATGAGTTTAAATAAAAAAAAAAAAAAAAAAAAAAAAAACAACCTTTATTAGTATTGGTTCAAGGTAAAATATACAATAACAAAGTAGTTTCACTCTCACTATGTACGCGCTAGTGATGTAAACCGATTACGATTTAGAACACCGAAAAATACCGATTATTTAAAAAACGGTTTCAAAGTTCGTAGTAATTGATTTACCTTTTAATTTTGGCATTTTTACGCAAAAAAGGTAATTAATCTGAACAGTTCTAAATAATTAATAAGCCTAACTGAAACATTTTTGTATCGCGAAGTTAGTTAAGTATTAAAACAGGATATTCAAGGATTTTCCTGCCAGAAAAATAGCCAGTGATTATCGGTTCTTACAAAAACCGATTATTTTAGGTTTTTTACGAAACTGGTTCACATCACTAAGTACGCGCCTTTGATACAACAAGTTATTGACCGCTACTCGTATTGGCTTGATTATATCTCGTACACAACATTTAATAATAACTTCATCGATACGTGTAAACAAAGTAATAAAAATGAAATAAATCTAAAGGATAGTTAATGATTACAGCCGGAGTGTCAACCTCAATTTTGCAGAGGGCCATATATTAAATTTAGAATGTGTAGGCGGTTAATTGTAGTTTAAGAATTGAGGTAAAACAGGCATCTTTTACCTCCTGCAGTTAAAGCCTATTAATTATGTGCAGGATAAACCTTCTCAACTACCGGTGAAATAGGCCTTTAATATACCAAGTACGGTTTAAAGGTTACGGAGTTCGAATTAAGTTATTTTTAACCGACTTCCAAAAAAGGAGGACGTTCTCAATTCGACTGTATTTTTTTTTTGTTTTTTTATTTTATTTTATGTATGTTACATCAGAACTTTTGAACGTGTGGACCGATTTCGACAATTTTTTTTTAATCGAAAGTGGTGTGTGTCAATTGGTTCCATTTAAATTTATTTGAGATCTAACAACTACTTTTCGAGTTATATCTAATAATGCGTTTTTACTTGACGCTTTTTTCGTCGACCTACGTTGTATTATACCGCATAACTTTCTACTGGATGTACCGATTTTGATAATTCTTTTTTTGTTGGAAAGGAGATATCCCAAGCTTAGTATCATAATAAGGAAACCAGGATCTGATGATGTAATCCCAGAGAAATCGAGGGAAACTCTTGAAAATCTGCAATAACTTTTTACTGGGTGTACCGATTTTGATAATTATTTTTTTGTTGGAAAGAAGATATCCCTAGTTTACTACCATGATAAGGAAACCAGGATCTGATGATGGGATCCCAGAGAAATCGAGGGAAACTCTCGAAAATCCGCAATAACTTTTTACTGGGTGTACCGATTTTAATAATTTTTAATTTAATCGAAAGCTGATGTTTGTCATGTGGTCACATATAAATTTTATTGAGATCTGATAACTACTTTTTGAGTAATCTTTGATAACGCGTAGTTACTTGACTATTTTTTCGTCGATCTACGTTGTATTACTCGTCGATGTAATTGAAGTCGGTTTTTTCTTCGTTTGCGAGCAAACACAATTATAATTCTGACCTTGATAGATTTTTTGTTTTTAGAGTCAATAGACGCGCATAGTGATGGAATTATTATAATTTAGTATCAAAATTAGCATTGACGTTTTATTCACGTCAAGTAATAATCTATATTGAATAATATAATAAAAATGTAACGGGTAGCTGTCTGTACATTTGAGATATATAAGAAAAAGCCTTATTGAGACCTTTATCAACGGAAATAGCACCCAAAATGTAGATATTCAGAATTTTTGTCTGTTTGGCTGTGTGCTTGTGCACGCTAATCTCAAAAACGACATCCTATTTAGATGTGGTTTTTACTAATATATTGTGGCAAGCTTAGCTTAACATTTAGTGTTTGTTTCATGTCGATCGGTTCATAAATAAAAAAGTTATGCCAATTTAAAGAATCACGTTGAATATGTAAATTCACTATATTCCACGCGAAGTCGAAAACAGCTAGTATTGAATATAATGCTATTTTGTAATAACGTGCTAGAAGTGCATATATTATTATATTATTTTATATTGTTGTATAACTAGTACTCCCATGTTTTGCAAACAATGACAAGCAATATCGTATAATAGGTACGAAGTAGCAACAAAGTAGGCGGTATTTTGAAACGATATTTTGTTCACGTTTTTTTCCTCTATAATTTAAACAATGTTAATGTTTAATACATATTAATATCGCTATTAAAAGTAAGTTAACGATGTTGTAAAATAATAATTAAAAATCTCAAAAAAGAACTCATTATTCTTATAATGACTATTTTATTAAATAAACTCGTTTTACTTCGTTTAATTGCAACATGAAAATTGTAAAATTGAGAAAGAAATAGAAATAAAAAATAATCTCCACACGAGGAATCGGATCTATGACCATCGCATTCCCACAGCAAGTAATTGGATCCTCATTTGCCATTCAAAAAAAAAAAAAAAATCTAAATGTTTAGACATCTGGAGTTCCCACTTTAGGTACTTTCATTTATAGCCAAGCCCTGCATTTGATTGATAGATAATATCTTTCACTTGTACACAAAAATACAAATCATCACTGTAACAAATGAAAACAAAAATGTATAAGTCCTGTATTTTGATATAAGTTTTAACTGAGGTAGGACACAGCAGGAATTTCCTGCTCAAAATATGGAGCAGCCCGACTGGGGTAGTCTCGACCTTACAGAAGATCACAGCTAAATAATACTGTTTTCAAGTAGTATTATGTTCCTGTTGGTGAGTAAGGTGACCAGAGCTATTGGGGATTGGGTCGGCAACGCGCTTGCGATGCTTCTGGTGTTGCAGGCGTCTATAAGCGGTATACGGTAATATCTTACCATCAGGTGAGCCGTACGCTTGTTTGTCGACTTAGTGATATGAAAAAAAAAAAACAAAAAAAAAAAAAGGTAAATGGGTAACTTAGAGTAGGCGGCCTTGCATTACTAGTGACAGCAAGGGACGAAGCGCGGAAGTGGTCGTTTTAATCGAGTCTCATTATGAAATGAAATTAAAATTTGAGACACACACACTGCTTACAGACATATAACCGCGTGTATCGCCTCATAAAGAAAGGCCACTTAGAATCTATTGAAATACAAGCACTCTGATAAGATCCTCAACCTCACCTTTTTAACAAATTTGCTTCAGCCAGATGCCGTCTAAGGGCCGGTTTTTTGATCCCTAGTTAAGGCGACCATTAGTTAAAAATTGCAACAAATAGTTAAATTTCTATAAAATACGTTTTTTGACCCATAGTTAGCTTAACTAATGGTTGAAAAAGTAACAAATAGTTAAAATATTTAACCACAGCAACGTCGAGGGTTTAGCCATATGACTAATAGTTATCTTTTGTTCTCACAAAATCAACATCTGTTCTTTTGTTGTATACCGTGTCCATTGATAATTCTGTCTTCAAAGCAAGGTATTGGGTTCCTATATCATTTCGTTACGATACTCAATATCAACTCGTTGATATTGAGTATCGTGTTCAGTATTTACGCCGATTTTGTGGGTACCTAATGAATTTAAATATAACCAGATGCTTTGACATATCGGAGAGTTCATCTGATGGTGAAATAGTTACGGAGTACGTTATAATGAGAAGACCTAAGGTGTTAAGACTACGTAATTCGCCGCTGGAGCATTGGGATGATGTCGAATTTTGCAATTTGTTTCATAGTGCGGAAGCGGTCTGCGTCAGAGTTAAACTTTTCGGCTAGTGATCGCCAGGCTGCATCTTTTTGCTGATTACTGGCATGATCAGTTTTTTTACTGGTCAATATGGGGTAATCCTTAAGAAGCAACGTTAATTTAGATAAAAAAATGGAGAATATTAAACATATTATGATCTTCAAGAACCGCTTTACATTATGATAAAAGGTTAAAAACAACTCTTGCACTTACTTGCTTGACGTCATTATTTAAGTTTTTTTTAAGCTGGTCTTTAATCTTTAATTAATAATTGTGTTTGCTCGCAAACAAAAAAAGAACCAACTTCAATTACATCGATGAGTAATACAACGTAGATCGACGAAAAAATAGTCAAGTAACTACGAATTATCAAAGATACTCCAAAAGTTGTAATCGGATCTCGATAAAATTTAAATGTAACCATATGATAAATATCAGCTTTCGATTAAACTAAAAATTATTAAAATCGGTACACCCAGTAAAAAGTTATTGCGGATTTTTGAGAGTTTCCCTCGATTTCTCTGGGATCCCATCATCAGATCCTGGTTTCCTTATCATGGTACCAAACTAGGGATATCCCCTTTCCAACAAAAAAAAATAATTATTAAAATCGGTACATCCAGTAGAAAGTTATGCGGTATAATACAACGTAGGTCGACGAAAAAAGCGTCAAGTAAAAACGCATTATTAGATATAACTCGAAAAGTAGTTGTTAGATCTCAAATAATTTTAAATGGGACCAAATGACACACATCACCTTTCGATCAAAAGAAAATTTGTCGAAATCGCTCCACCCAGTCAAAAGTTCTGAAGTAATATACATAAAAAAAAGAAATACAATCGAATTGAGAACCTCCTCCTTTTTTGGAATTCGGTTAAAAATACAACTATCACAATCTTTTGAAAATTCAATGAATTTACATGAATTTGACATGTCACGTCACGACTAATGTCAAAATGCATTCGGATCTACAAATGTTACCATATGAAAATAACGACTCCCTACGAAAAATGACCTTACCCTAGGTTCATTGCAATGGCAATACTTTAACTATTCGTTAATAGTAACTAAAGTTAAAATAGCGATCAAAAAACGAAACTTCGGCTTAACCATTAGTTAGTATCTTAACTATAGTCAATTTGACAAATAGTTAACTCTACTTTTACTACGGATCAAAAAACCGGCCCTTACTCTCTCCGTACTCAGATGGCTTCTTTCAGCTAGTAAATGATGATTTATTTCAACGGCCGTGAGAAAGCGATTTCTCAAAATTATTGATACCATATAGAGCGACCCTCCCGCGCCATCGTGTACCTTGTTCGGCCTGTTTCTGGTATTCGGAGATTGGATCCAGTTTCATGGAAACGCTTGAAAACTCGCTGAATCGTAAAAAGAGTCACACCAGTCCTCGCTGTATTTCGCTGATTGTGCCCATCTTCAGGCATTACCAGGACCCTGGTACATACTTCAGGGGTAAAGGACATGATGACTTCAGAATAATAAAATTTATAATGCCGAAATACCATATTTATAAATTTTTATTCCAAAACTAAAACAAACGCGAAACATTTGATTTGAATTTTTTGTTACTAAATTAAAAAAAAGTCATTATTTTACATTTTCAGTTTTTTATACAATTATTAAAAATTAATAAAAATGTTATATATTTTATTATACATATACTTTTGAATATATTGAATATTTTCTAACCGACCCTTTTTTTGCGGCCCATTGGACATGAAAACAGGATAATTTATGCTGCAAACATTTGATATACGTATTGAAATACGTTGGTATGATATGGTACAAACAAGACCAAAGTCCTACTACCGGAATTCGAAAACATAGTTTGCCTTGGTTAATATAGTCTTAGAGTTCCTTAATATGTGATGAAAATAATACTTTGATTAAGTTATAAAAGCAATTTGAAATAATAATTTGACAGTACAATTAGTTAAAAATGCATTTAAATTTAAGAAATATATTGTTAGAAAATAAAATTTGTAACAATAAGTACAATGTTTTTAAATAAAATTATTTTATATAATACTATTTTTAAATGAAATATATAGACGCCTCTTACTCGACGGCCAGTTTTAGGGTTGAATCATCCATTGTGGGTCTGGAAACACAAACCACACAGGCACATACACTCAGACAAGTCAAACATCTGTAAACACGTTTCAAATATTTGTAATTTTTGGAAATTGGACTTACCATCTCTATGACACCAGCCAGTACACGATAGAATCTGTTATATTTTTTCAGTATAATAATTTTATGAACCATCTAAATAACCCTTTAAAAATATCTATGCTTTAGATATATTGGAGACATTTTACTTAAATACTTATATTTTAAGTAAAAAAGCAATATATTCTAAAGTATTTTTATATTATTTAATTTCTAAGTATTTTTATTTTCTTTCATTATTTCTTTCTAGGAAGGTGAAATATGGTTCCGCGGTAAAAACGTCATGAAGGGATATTATAAAAACGAGAAAGCGACTAAAGAAACGATAACCGAAGACGGCTGGCTCAAAACTGGAGACATTGGGAAGTACGACGAGGAGAAATTCCTATATCCCACTGATAGACTAAAGGAATTGATTAAAGTAAGCTTATAATTAATTATTATGTAAATGAGACTCATAGTTTTAGTATCATACACTTTTTATGGCTCGGAAAAAAAAAAAAACGATTTCATTGTACACCAACATGAAAATGGGTTGTCTGGAAGAAATGGCTAATTAGCCATAAGTCCGCCCATTGTACTTCACTGTCTGTAACTATCTTTATGCTTTGTTTGTAATATATTTGTGGTGTACAATAAAGTATAAAATAAAATAAAATAAAATAAATAAATAGGTACAACGTAAAATAACGAAAAAAAAAAAAAAAAAAACAATTAAATACGCATTATTAGGGATGGCTTAAAAACCACTTGTCAGTTTCGAATAAAATAATGATCATCAAAATCGGTATACCTAGAACGAAATGTCGAGGTAAGACACTTAAAAAAGCCGTCGAATTGAGTCGATAAATACTACTAACTCAATACGAACAAGTGTTAAATGCACCAAATTTTTGCTTTTATGCCTGTATTTTATAAAGTAATATTTATTTTTATCCATAGGTAAAAGGATTCCAAGTACCACCAGCTGAATTAGAAGCGTTGCTTCGATCACATCCCAAAATCCAAGATTGCGCTGTGATAGGTATACCTGATCCAATATCTGGAGAAGTTCCGAAGGCTCTCGTAGTTCAAGCTGGTCAAGATCTGAAGAAGGAAGAGGTTTTGAACTTCATAAATAGTAAAGTTGTGGCATTTAAGAAGGTAAAAGATGTACAGTTTGTTGATTCTATACCAAAAACCACTTCGGGTAAGATCTTGAGGAAGGAGTTAAAAGCTATGTATTGCTAGATGATTGTAAATATTTTTATATACATTTATACTGAGTGGATACAGGCAAGAGACATTAAATTATATCACATATAGTATATATACTATTTCTGAGTAATATACTATGATCAGTTGAATAGAAGCGGTAGTTTAAGCTCAGTTGTAAATTTATCTTGTTTTTAAATTACTGCTTCTGTATATTTTTACATACGTAATATTACTTACTCCGTATACTATTTACTTTAAATATAAACTAAGTTAAGTGTATGTGACTTTTGTAACGTCGTATTATTTTATATACGTAAATATTGGGAACATTATGAAAAAGAGTTATGGAGGTTGAAGGATAAAGTTGAATGATAAAGGATTAGTATGTGTGTGATTCATTCCCGTTAATTTGAACCAATTTAATGTTGAATTATTTGAGATGAAATTCAGTATGTGGGTAGTTACATACTAAATTTACA
This sequence comes from Melitaea cinxia, assembly GCF_905220565.1. Taxonomy (NCBI): domain Eukaryota; kingdom Metazoa; phylum Arthropoda; class Insecta; order Lepidoptera; family Nymphalidae; genus Melitaea; species Melitaea cinxia. The sequence goes on along the minus strand of NC_059409.1, from coordinate 4,051,946 downwards.
CGAGTTCTGTATTCAAAAAGTCAAAAACGTGGAGCACAAATTGTAGTAAATCAGTAACTTGTCATTTACAAAAATTTATGATTGTACTAGAACTATAAGAAACAAAGCATAAGATGATGCTGTAGAATACAAATACATTAAATACCATAAAATACGTATCCAATAAGTCGATATTGTCAAAATATTTTTAGCCATTTTGTTGAGGATTTTTTTCTTTTTATCTATAAGTTGGTATCTGAAAAGTTTATAAAATATTTTATATTTGTATTTTAAGATCTGTATTTTTTATATTAAGTATTTTATATACAACATTTAAAAAAAATAATCATTACTATTTTGTAATTTAAATTATTTAAATTTTTATATAAATGTACCAAAATGTATGATAATGAATCCTAGAATCATAGTTTGACACAACAATACTTAAAAAAGGAAAAAGTGCAATAAATATGCAAGAAAATAAACGCTTGATTTCCAATGAAGATATAAAAAAAAGATATTACATAATGTAGGTGTTGATCATGGGAAAAATATTTACCATATTTTATACAAGTTAAAGACTGCCTTAAAAGTGCCTTAAACGTTACCTTATATTCGTATTAATCAAAATTAATTATAATTATAAAATTAAATATTTGTAATAAAATATGTTATGTATGATTTCTATGTAATAATTCATTATTATAGCGTTAAATTTTAATATTTCCAAAGTATATATAAAAATGTATTTTTAAGTACTTAGTGAAGATTGAAGGAACAATAATGTTGCATAAAAATTGTAAATTGTTTATAATTTTTTTACGCTTTTACTAAAATCTCTGTATTATTTTGTATTAAAATTAACTAAAAAATATTAGAAATTAGTTTCTTAGACATTGAATATTTCTTTTTGTGTATATTAATAAATAACAAATACACAAGAAAAACGCACTTGGTAGGTATCACACGTACATCATTACATGATATTTTAGTTTTTCAATCGTTAATGAAAACCTATAATGATATCGTGAGTAAAAAAAATTTAAAGAAAAAGTGCTATATTTTTTTTATTCGAAGCATTAAAAAAAATTACATACTAAAATAAATGATGTGAAATATAAAAACATGCAGTAAAAAATATAATTTTGAATCAATGTCAAATCGTAATGTATTGTTAATCGTCAATTAGCGACATCTGTTGACATGACAAGTATGAATATATGCAACATATTATTGACATATGAATAAACATATTAAAATCTCAATACGTATTTAGGTTATGTGGTTATTAGGAATTTTTTGTCTTTAAAGGGAAAACTTTGGTCTTACTAATCTCGTCATTTTATATATTTTTCAATTATCGACATTTATTATTAAGATTTTTTTGTATAACCTACTAATGATAAATCGAGTTGACATAGTATTTCTTAGATTTGTAGATTGGTGTTTTTGGTTTGTTAAAAAATGAAATTATCAGTATTTACAGGACTATTTTCGTCAAATATTTCATCTTTTGAATATAGCCAGTGCTGGTGAAGTAAAGTTATAAATATTTCTGAACGGAATAAAAAAAAAAAACACTTTTTATACTATTGTTATTTAAAACAAAACTCAAATATTTCGGTATTTGATTTTTATAAATATATATTTAATAAAAAGTAGACTGAAGTATAACAATGAACAAATTTGATTAGTATTCATTCCATAAAATTAAAATATTTAATGGTATTGATGGAAATGTTGTTATTTTTTAGCACATTTATGTATCTTACATTGTCATATATAGATTTTTTTAACAAAACATTTTTTATTTTATTTTGTAAGGAAATTATATAGGATCTATTGAAACCTTGTTGTTTATGAGAACCATTTGTTAAAATTTATTCTTTAACTTAAGTGAATTACTTTATTGTTTAATTAATGTAATGCAATAACTCTAATAATTAATATTAACTTTGTTATAGGTAAGTGCAATGTGCGATTTGTAAACTATTTTTGAAGTTATATTTCTTTGGCGCGTTAGGGAAAAATGATGACAGTAAAGTTTTACGATGCGCGCGCACACGATAGTGTGATATCTATAATATCTATAATCTATATATCTATAATCTATAATATATATAAACGCGAAAGGTCATTCATCACGAAATCTCCGAAACTATAACACCTACAAACTTGAAATTTGGCAGGTAGGCTCCTTATAGGAAGTAGACATCCGCTAAGAACGGATTTTACGAAACTCAACCCCTAAGGGGGTAAAATGGGGGTTGGAAGTTTGTATGAGAGTCCCATGTTTTTGACGTAAGAAACTTGAAATTTAAAATGTATGCTCTATAGACGATGAAAAGATGTCCAAATAATGTATCTTTAGAAATCAACTCCTTTTGGAGTTACAACGGGGGATGGTAGGTTGACTCGCTCATCACGAAATTTCCGAAAATATAACAATTAAAACTTGAAATTAGGCAGATAGGCTCCTTATAGGTCGTAAACATCGGCTAAGAACGAATTTTAGGAAATTCGAGCCCTAAGGGGATAAAACGGGGGTTGGAAGTTTGTATGAAAATCCTATATTTTTGAAGTAAGAGACTTGAAATTTAAAACGTATGCTCTTTAGACGATGAAAAGGTGTCCAAATAATGTATCTTTAGAAATCAACTCCCTTTTGGGGTTAAAACGGGGGATGGTAGGTTAGAAAGAAAGAAAGAAAGAAAGAAAAGTTCTTTATTGGCCATTATCATTTAAAATATTAATATTACAATTAAGTTAGAAGGCCAACCAGGTCTCTGCCTCAGCATTGCTTAGCAGCAAATTGTTACTGCTAAGGCGCTGCTCTTCCGTCAGAGCCTGCATCGGCGACTTCAGACGCCAAACGCCACAAGAACATAATGTGCTTAATAAAAAGAGAATATAAAATAAAAATCAACGAAAGATAGACACGTAAAAAAAAAAAAAAAAAAACTTAATAATGAGAAAAAAAATAACAGAAGTAACAATAAAAATATTCCAGAAAAAAAGAAAAGAAATATATAATAATATAACAGTCATACAGCCTGACTAGACTCACACAAAAGATGCTCACTCATATTTAACAGTCAAAGTCAATGTCAATAATATACTTATAGTAAATAATTAAAGAGATATATATGTAATACATAAAATAAATAATAACATTAAATCAATAAAATAAATAAATAAATAAATACATAAATAAGAAAACGTATACGGAGTGCAAGCTTCTGTCAAGGCTGTCACCAAAAACGCACACGTCCAGAGCGACAACCCGCTAACGCGAGAAAATGTCACGTCACTGTCATCAAATAAGAGTTACGACGACATATTTTGTACAAAAAATTGTTGTATTTTTGCAACGTGGTCGTGACGTGGACAATAGAATTATATGTCATGACGTGGCAGTGGTTATAGAGCGTAGTAGGGACCAGTCAAGGAGTGCAAACCCCCCGGAAACCGAGACAAAGTCCGCCCCGGCAAGTCGCGTAGACCCGTAGGTAAGTTAGGTTTTTTGCCAAGTTAATAACTGTATCTTTATAAGACGTTTAAATGTGACTCTGGATTTTAGATCGCGCATTGGGGGCGGTAAATCGTTCCAGCACCGGGAGGCCGCAAACCTGAACGATCCACGAAAGGCAGCAGTTCTGTGCGCCGGCGTCTCGAAAACATTAGTACAAGCACGCCTGGGGTACCCTCCATGCACCTTAGTCCACGCCAATTTGCCAAATAGATATTGCGGTGTGCCAGTGCTCAGTAAGTCGAACATCATTGTAGACAAGTGCATCCTCCGGCGAGACTCCATGTTCAGTATGTTCCTATTATTTAATACAGGTGTGACGTGAGCTCGCGAGGACAAACCAAAGCAATACCGTGCACAAGCATTTTGCACTCGCTGTATGAGTTTTGAAGTTCTAACAAGCAAGCATGGACCATAGACGGTATCACAATAGTTTAACTTAGATAGTATGAGTGACTCACACAAGGTTAGTCTTAGTCTCTCGCTGATATAGGGTCTAATGTTATATAGAAGCTTCAATCTATAAAAGCAGTTACGGGCGCACTCCATAATATGTTTCTCAAAGCGGAGGTCGCCATCGAGCACCAGGCCCAGGCTCTTAACGTTGACCACACACTCCACCCTTTCCCCACCTATCATTATGTTTATGGGTATGTTATCATACAGAGCAATCTTTTTTCTAGAACCAGTTACGAGGAGCTTGGATTTCTTGGGGTTCAGGACAAGACAGTTTGTTTTGCACCACCTTGAGATTGTCTTTAGGTCAATATTTACCTTATCAATAGCAGAGTCATAATCAACTGGCAAAAACGAATAGCACAGCTGCAGGTCGTCAGCATAGAGATGGTATTTGCAAAAGGTGATGCATTCTACTATGTCGGCACTGTACAACGCATATAGGATCGGCCCCAGTATAGAACCCTGAGGGACCCCACGACCTACAGACTGAACTCCCGACCGATACCGCGACCCATCAGCTCTAACCAATTCTACATACTGCTGCCTGTTCTGCAGATAACTGTGAAACCATCTTACAGCGTGGAGATCAATACCATAGTATGTTAGCTTAGACAGCAGCAGCGCAGTGTTTATTGAGTCGAATGCACGTGAAAAATCAAGCAATATGAGAAGGCTGACCATCCCCTGATCCTGGGCGGTAAGCAAATTATCGACGATGTCCGACAAGGCAGTTGCCGTGCTGTGTCCCTTACGAAAACCGGATTGTAACGATGGAAGTAGACTATTGCTCTCAATATAGTTGGTTAATTGGTCACAGACAATACGCTCTAATACTTTTGACAAGCAAGGTACTAGACTGATGGGCCGCAAATCCTGCACAGAAGTAGGGTCATTAACTTTCGGTATGGGTTTGACCATAGCAGTTTTCCAACCACTTGGGAATTCTCCTTCTGTTATTGAGCGATTAACGATCGCAACTATGGTGCGCAATGTTTGTGGCAGTGTCAGCTGGAGCATGTCTAATGATATACCATCATGGCCCTGAGCATTGGAATTGATCCTCATTATAGCCTTCAGAACCACCTCCTCACTTACCGGACTAAGAGAGAAAGTGGATGAGGAGTGACGATGATGCACAAAATAAGTAAGATCAGAAAAGTTAGTTTGATTATCACCCGGTACTGTGAGAAAATGGTTATTTATTGCATCAGGATCAGCAAGGTGTGAAGGTAAGTCAGCAGTTTTGTTTTTATTAGGTAAAACTGTATGCTTGAGGTTTTTCCACAGCTTTTTGGAGTTACCTATGTTGTTATTGATAAATTTATTAAAGTAACTCTTTTTCTCCTCTTCTATTGCCTTGGTTACTATGCTCTTCATTAGTTTATAGGATTCCTTAGTGTTCTCTGTCTTTTTTATTTTATACTTTTTATGATATTTGTTCCTAATGCGCATCATTGACCTAATAGTTTCGGTAATCCATGGATGGGGGGGATATTTTAATTTCAAGTTTATAATGGGGACATGCATGTCAAATATCTTGATTAAACAGTTGGTAAAAGACTCTACCATCTCGCTGACACTACCACACTGCTCAAGCGATTCCCAATCAGTTGAGCTTAGGTCACAACAAAACCGATCAAGAATGATATCTTTTAGTGGTCTTAATGTTCTGTAAGTTGGCTGATACTTTGGCTTTTTAATTTTGAATTCTGCTATTAGAAGGGCATGCGCACCCAGCTCTGGAATATGTTCTACATCAACCAAGCCCACAGGCATGTCAGAGCATATCAAATCTATCAGACTACTGCTACGGGAGGTAAAATGAGTTGGCTGAGTGATTATCTGTTGTAGTGAGAAACAATTCAAAAAATCACGAAATAATCTGAACCTACTGGTATTTGTCTCGAGAAGGTTAATGTTGAAGTCACCCATTAGAATTATTCCGTCATTTCGATGCAGAGCCGCTACGGAATCTGATAAGGCATCTAAAAAGATGCCAGGATCCTGCCAGGGAGGTCTGTACGCTGTACCTATAGTGATGGTTTGGTTTTGTATACGGGTCGTGATCCACATTTGTTCCACCTTGTCAGACGTAGGATATTTACAACAACGGGCATAGATTCCTTTGCGTATGTAGAACCCGACACCCCCACCTCGTCCTCCCTTAATATTGATTGATCTAGGGATGTGTCTCAGAGTGTAGCCCACCAACCTTGGAGCCCTACTCTCTTCACCAGACCTGAGCCAGGTCTCGTTAATAGCCACTATATCCGGTCTAAAATCTGTTATGGCAGCTATAAATTCATCCTGATTGGTCGATAGCGACCCCGCATTCAGAAATCCAACAGCTAGGTTTTTTTTGTTAGTCATTGTTTATAATAATTAGAGACATTAAACAATAAAAGATAGTTTACTGCAATGAACATAGATATATAGGTAACAATGAGAATTATAAACCAGTTGTTATTAGATACCGTAGGTGTGGACTTGAATATTGTATGTAGCATGTATGTATAGTTAAAGTAGTGAATGTATGAGTTAAATACTGTTTGTGTGCAAGCAAATGTTAGGTAGTGAGTATAATAGTGGGAACTGCTATGAGTATATAGTGTAATAGAGACATTATATGAGTGAGCATCAGCTGAATCAGTTTGAAAAATTCTGTAAATGAACTTAAATACAATGTTTATAAGTAGATACTGTGTTTCATTTCCTATTCTAACTAATCTTTCAATTTTAGGTCGAACAGTTGTCGCCAAACACCCGTGACAGGTCATCTTCCGAGCGAAACTGATGAACGGGGCCTCCATCCATCCGACGTGCGAAGATTCGTCCTCGCTTCGTCCAGCAGTAGCGCCACTTGAGCCGGCCGCACTCCTCGCGCACTCTGTGAAAGAGCACGCGGTTGCGGCGCGTCAGGCGCTCGTTGACGAAGACGCGCGCGCCCCCGTCCGCCGCCAGGCCGCGCCGCACGCGCGCCGCCTGCAGCAGCTCGTCCCGCAGGCCGCGGCGCGCCAGGCGCACCACGAGGCGGCGCGGGCGGCCCGGCGCCTGGCCCGGCGCCGGCGCAGCGCCCACGCGCTCCGCGAACACCACGTCGCGCGCCTCCAGCGCCACGCCCAGCTGCGCCGCCAGCACGGTCACCTCGCGCGTCGCGCTCACGCCCTTGTCCTCGGGCAGGTGCCCGATGTCGAGGTCGGACAGCAGCGCCTCCTGGTCCCGCTCGTTGAGCTCGAGTTTGAGCTCTTCGACCTTGCGCTCGAGTGCGACGACTTCCTCCGCGCTGCCGGCGTCCTGGCGCTTCTCGAGAGCGTCCAGCCTCTCTTCGACGCTACTCATGCGCTCGTTGAGATTCGAGAGAGACATCCGCAGCTGTACCAGCTCCTCCCGAAACTCCCTCATAGCGGCGATGCTTTCTGCGACCTCGCGTCGAAGGTCGACGACGACGGCCGCAGTCTCCACGACGACGTCCTCGGACGTCGCGCCGGGAGAGCTAGAGGGGCTCCTGCTCGCCTCCTCGATCCCCTTCACTGGCGTCTGGCTATTGTCGCCTTTCCGAAAGTTCCGCTTGCAAGCGGGGCAGGACCAGTCTCTGCAAGCCTGACCCCTGTCCGAAATACCGACACACGCCCTGTGGAATTTGTTCGGGCACAGGGAGCAGGTGACGGCACCTGTCGGCGAGAGAAATTTACCGCATCCCCCACAATTAACCATATTTGCACTGGTACTAATTAGTTCCACTATTTATAGCAATAAATGCGCAGACACTCAATTCACAGAGTACCCTCTATATAATATTATTCGAGTTATTATATCGCGAGTTTTCTTTGGGAAAGAACTCACCCAGAGTGTCACCCACAATGCCACAGCGTCACAGGCACACAACACTCACAACCACGCGTTTCAAAGAGGGTAAAAGTACGTATTTTTATTTTAAATTGCGAGAAATCACAGATGTGAACTGTACCGTTTGACGTCTCAAATGTCAAGGTTGACTCACTCATCACGAAACCTCCGAAACTATAACAGCTACAAACTTGAAATTTGGCAGGTAGGTTCCTTATAGGGCGTAAACATCCGCTACGAGCTGATTTTACGAAAATCAATCACTAAAAGGATAAAACGGGAGTCGACAGGTTGTATGAAAGTCTTGTTTTTGAAGTAAGAGACTTGAAATTAAAAATATATGCTCTATAGATGGTGAGGTAGTGTGCAAATAATGCATCGTAATCTATATATATAAAAGAGAAAGGTCTCTAACTCACTCATCACGAGAACTCAAAAACCGCTGGATGGTCTATCCATCCAGGTTGGACAAAGATAAAATTTGGCAGCGTGGTAGATTATAGTTAGCAAACGTCCGTTAAGAACGGATTTTACGATATTCCACCGTTAAGGGGGTATAATTGGGGTTGATAGTTTGTATGAAACATATACAGCCTGAAAATAAAACTAAAAATTGGTGTATAGAGAGATTTTATAAAAATAACTAATGAATTATACTAAACTGTGCCTTTTAAAAAGTTACTCAGTTTGATAAGCATTTCAAGTGACTGAAATAAAAAAATAATTTGCGTTAAACATCTTAATAGTAATGCATATCTTCATAACCATGCGAACATAGTCGCGGCCAACAGTTAGTGTATTATAAAACAAAGTCCCCAAGTGTATGTGATCGATTCGCTCAAAATCTACTGAACGAATTTTCATGCGGTTTCACCATTGGAGAGAGGGCTCCACCATTGGCAAGAGGAAGGTTTACGGTACGGCTAAGCCAAATTTGATGAGAGTTTCACTGGAAGTTTGCCGGGAAAACTTTGTGACACACTAATTTCAACGTGGGCGAAGCCGCGGGCACAGCTAGTTGCTATATATATTGATGTTGTGATAACAAAAAACCGACACCCTGAAGTTAGCTACTAGGAAGAAGTTAGCAACGTGAAGTTAGCTAGCCAATGAAGTATAACTTCTTACGTGCGTAAATAAGTACACACACACTTTTTTTACATAAATTTGTTAATTGCATTGTAATATTATAATAAAAATAATATATTAATTATTTTTAATAAATAAATATAGTATATTTAAAATTAAACCTCAAGATGAAGCTAATAGAATGTGCAAATTTTAAACTCAGCAGTATATCAGCGTTTTGTCATATAATTTGCATTCACTGATAGTGGCGGTAAAGGAAAACGCAATGCAATTAATCTAATCTCTATGAGTTGATTAGTGGATTAAATTATGATTCAATGAATTTTGATCGAACTACAGGTGTTTTATAAATATAAACTTCATCCATACTGTAGCGTAAAAAAATAGCCGCTTATCTGTTAATAACCGCTTGTCTGCCTTAATTTATATCGAATAATAATAAAATTAGAATGTAATCGATTACTAAACGACCATATTGTTCAATTTATCAAATATTATAATTATTTTAAATTAAATTAATTCCATGAAATACCATGCTCAAAATCTGATATCACCTGATGGTAATTAATGTAAGTTACTTCAAAGACAATAACCTCTTACAATTAGGCGGACCGTACACCTGTTTGCAAACCTAGTGACATAACAACATCCAAAAAATATCTCATTTTTGAAGTCAGTAAAAAAGCATATTAAAATATCATAATTATATATCAAGTAATCCTGTCCTAATCACTATCTGTAAAACAATTAAATGCTTATCGACTGTATTTTTATGAATTTATCGAAAGCATTAAAAACGTGATATCAGACGATAGTACTATAACTTGATATTCGTCTCTTTTAGCTTTATATGATCGAAAACATTTATTTTTTTTACCGACTTCAAAGGAAGGGGGAGGTTCTCAATTCGACTATGTTTTTTAATGTATGTTACTTTATTGCTCTATTTTGAAGATTCTTTTTTTTTATATTTGAAGTCACGCAGTCCTATTTAAACTGAGATCTAACAAGTAGTTATTGAGTTAAGCCTAACAATGCGTATTTGACTATTTTTTTTTTTCTCAATTTATTCGTAGATGTGAATTGTGAAAAAGTAGTTTTTTTTTTGTTTGATAACAAGCTCAAGTATATACTTATCTTGCTGCATTACAAGTAGGTCTAGCTTGTTATTATTATAGGTGGATGAGCTTTTTATTACGCCTAATACATCTTAAAATTTTGTCCGCCAGAAACTTTCTTTAAGGCTTTTGAATGCTTATTAAATAATAATAAGTCCTTTTAAATTTTTTAACAATTACATTTAAACGAATAATTAATGAAGATTCCCTTAAATTTGAATGTCTTCAGAAAATTTACTGTATCGTTTTCCCATTTTGTACTGACACAAAAATAAATTGTTAGATATTATGTATTCTTTTATTTCTATACTTACCTATCTGATATATTTTTAAATAGTTAATGAAATAGAAAAAAAATAGAAATATTTAAAAATATACTATAAATTGTCAAGTCCACATTCCATATAGTGATAATCTCGTAGGTAAGGTCTCGTAGGTAAGGTATCGTGGGTAAATATCTACCTAATATTTCTTTTTCTGCCTTTACGAGGTTGTCATCATATGAAGTACATTAGAGTTTTAACAGTTATTACATGTGCTCTTATCGGCCTACTGTCTGTTAGTTCTCCTACCCCTATACCTGGTTGTAGCTGTAGTAAGGGAACTCATTTTAACGAGTCCACATCTAAATCGAAGAGCAAGTTGATGGATAATCGTTTAGCAAGACGACTGCAATCAAAAAAATATCTGATGGACCTTCCTGACAGACGACACACTCGGCATAATATATCTGAAGGTCCGACTTCCAAGATATGTTTCCGATAGTTATCCGTTTTACTATCTACGTCGATAAATGTATAGATAAAATTTTCGGTTTCCCCATAGAGATTCCCGCATTTTAACCAGGATTCGGAGCAGTACTAATTTACCGGTATCTGATAAAGCTTAAAAACGACCAAGTAGCTCTGCTCACCTAAGGCCACGCGTCTGAGTTAAGCCCTTATCAACTGATACCGCATTCTTATGCATATAACTTACGATACTCGGAAAGATCTTACGGCATAGGATTGTGGAGGTTCTTTGCGTTTAAAAAGTTACAACCTCCAAACTTTCGTGGGATTTTTAATTACATCAGAGATGTCCGCAGATGATGCCGTAAATAGTTTACGTACTTGGCGATCAAGGGAGCTAGTTTAATTCAGTTGGAATCCATCTCAAAATACCGAAAGTACAGACAAACCCAACTCTCTAAGACTAAGTAGTACCATTTTATTGCCTTATAGAAAGCTATTGAGAATTTTCTTCAGCTGGCTAAAGAATCTTACTTTTCCACTTCTTTTTTCGCTTTTTTTTAAATACTATTATTCATATGACGTGATAAAAATAATGGCTGTACAGTTAAATAATTGTAAAATTTAATAAATATAGAAAAAAATATTAGTATTATATTGTACCTATGTCTGAAGTCCGTATTAACGCTAGGCAACGAGGCGTGATATTTAAACAATTGGTAACTGAGGACCGGCGCTATTTATAAATATAGCCTCAGAGCCCGCGAGCGTGAGAGCTTCGTCATTTTATAAAAGTTGAAAGTTTTCAGCGCATGCTTCCAACACCGGTAAAAGCGATGGCCAAATATAAAGTTTAATTCATTATTTTTAAAAGAGTCTACGAAAGAATCTACATTCCGAATTGGTGGTAGCATCAATTTTAAAAACAATATAATCACTTTAAAATTTTGATTTGTAAAATAATGATTTGAAAGTGCCTTTGAAGCCTCTTCGAATAAAGTTATTTTCATTTGATTTAATGGCTAACTACTAACTAACTTCATATTTGACCATTGGGAGTTGGGAGCGTGCACTGAGAATTTTTCAGCTTTTATGAAATGACGAGTCTGACTCTCGCGGGCTCTTGATCTAAAATGATTTTATCTAATTTTACTTTCAAGTGTTAACGAACTCTGGAAAACATTGGCCAATTTTTTGCATATGTGTTTTATCTTGTTACATATTACATATAAAATAATAATAGTCATATACCAAAATAACATTATATAACATTTTTGTCTGTATGTCTGTTTGTTTCGGCTAATTCGGCTCTAAAACGATTGGACCGATTTTGACGAGACTTTCACTGGCAGATAGCTGTTGTATTGAGTAATTTAGGCTACTTTCATTTTAGATTTTTTTTTTATAACTACGAACTGAACAATAATCATTTTGTTAAATTCCACGCGGACGACGTCGCGGGTACAGCTAGTTTTTGTACGAAGCTGGCCGTATGTTCTATAATCCATATGTATATTTAAAATAATTAACTGGTATACAAAGGGTATCATTTCACGATATCATTTTGAAATGAGTATTAAGTTGTTACATATATACCAATAAATGTTTTCTGAGGGTACACAAAACCGTATTTATCCTAGGGTCAAAAGAGCCATGATGGGGATGTGAAAAAATAATCGATTTGTTTGAAAATTATACGGTATAGGCGGCTTATCAAAAGTTATAGCAAATAAATCCTGTCATTTCTCGTATCTTTTGATATATTTTCATTAAAATGAATATATATCAAAAGTTTAATCATCATCATCATCATCATCATCATCACTTAAGCCCAATACAGTCCACTGCTGGACATAGGCCTCCACAAGTTCGTGCCAAAAATGGCATGACCTCATGTGGTTTGCCCATAGTCACCACGCTGGGCACCGCGCTGGTGACCGCAGGGCTGACTTAAGGTAACATTTTTTTTAGGTGTCGAATGCTAGCGCGACTCCATCTCGCCCCACCCAGGCGGACGACTGCTCACACGTGGTGGTTTTTTAGTCAGTAGGAGTTTGACATAATCCTCTGGCACCCCACGCCTGAGGCTATACACGATAGATTTTCCCCACGTAAAAAAAGGTAACATTTATTTTAATAAATAGATTTTAATTGTGTCGTCATGTCAGACGTATTCCCTAGACGCTTCTCGTAGCTTATCAGTCAAATCAGTCTTGATCGGTTCTTTGGAACGGCCTTATGGACTTCGAATCAAGAATTTCTCAAACTCTTACACGCGTTCTCTTTAGCTGATAAACGTGTCAGATTCACTGTCTTCAATGTTTTTCATTTCACGAATTCATTCTCATTAATTTTTGTCAGCGTTGCGTTGAGTTCACAAAAAAAAAAACAAAAATTTCCTGTAACACCATGACAAATCGACAAGCTTCTATACATTTGCAATTGCCACTAAATTCACTAACGGAGTAAGGCACCATAATAGCAAAAGTTGCTTGGACACATTATTGTATGACTGTCCCCGACAGTCTTCAATATTTAATCCTAACTAGCGACCCGCCCCGGCTTCGCACGGGTGCAATGTTGATACTAAATATACTACAGAGTGTCTTTATTTATAGTATGAAGCTAGCTTATAGCATGGTTATTAGCATGATAACAACATTCAAATATGCGTCGTTAGATTACACGTTGTTACAGAATGCGTTGAAGAAATAAAGGTTAACTGCTCGTTCCCCGTAGGTGATAGCGTGATAATTTGTAGCTTATATGTTGACCCGACTTCTTAATAATATTCGTGCCAAATTTGAAGTAAATTCATGCAGTACTTTTTGAGTTTATCCCGGACATACATACAGACAAACAGACAAAAATTCTAAAAACTTTTTTGGCTTCGGTATCGATTGTAGATCACACCCCAAGTATTCTTTTAAAAAAATATTCAATGTACAGTTTTGACTTTCCTACCATTTTATTATATGTATAGATAGATGTTTCTAATTCCGATATTATAGGAGGAAAACTTTCTTCAGCTTCTAATTTCACTCTCATGTTTCTCTCTCTCTCTCTCTAAACGGGTCTAAACAAGTATCAATTAAAATTGCGTTAAAATTATTGCGTATCTACTATCGTTTGCGTATCTTCTTGTATGCTTAATGCTCGTAATAAACAGGATAATCTCGGACTTAACGTCACGAGTACCTACAAGATGACCTAAATGTACCAAACGCTTACCTAATTTTGTTTGCACTATTACAAATTTATGTAAATTAAAATATACCCTAAGTAAATAAGTAAATGATTAAAATTAGAAATTGAAAATCTTTTTTGAAGATAAAGTTTAATCAGTACGCGAACCGTTTTTGCAGTATCGACTGCTGTTAGCGATCGCCGATCAGTCACAATTCTGTAGTGGCATAGGACACGCGCGAATATACAAAGATGGCACGAAAAATTATATTACGTCAAATAAGAGAATTGAAATCATTAAGAAAATTTTCAACGAGTGTTTTTTTGAAAAATAAAGATTATATAATTAAATCGCCTTTAACCGATATTGTAATACCGAAAATGAGATTTTTAGACCGACTCTGGATCAATTTCCCGGCATTTCAGGATCATGTTGCTATAGTAAGTTTATATTTTTTTTTATTCTGATTCGAAATGAATTTAACATAACTATTGTATCTATATTTTCTATCTGTTCTGTTTGTTTTTGATCAGTGTCGGAAAGATAATATTAAAACGATAGCTAAATAAAAAAATTATATTCATCTTCGAAAATGACATAAAAAGTAAGAAAAGTATGATAAATAAAATATGAACTAACTACTATGAACTAATATGACTAATATGAACTAAAATATGAATAAATCTATATTTAAAAATATTATAAAGTATAAATTTTTACACAAACACACAATACAAACTTGTCTATACACCTGTGGTAAAAACTCAAAACATAGTTATGCATAATCATTATAAAACATATACGTAATGTGTTTACTGGAAATAAATATAAGTCATAAAAATATAGATTATTATGGGTACAGAGATCAATTAATATGATATACGTCATAATATCTGCGAGTAGTGATTACAAACTAACTCCACTACAAATAACTCCAGTAAGTATTCCTTATCATAACGACCTTATTATCATATTAATTATCTATTAATATCTTTGTTGTTACTAGTCATGACTCGTAAATAATACAAAAATGGTTATAGCTTCAAATTTTGTATCTATTTAAAAAAAATGACTTAAAACTATATTTATTTATTAATTAATCCATACGTACAAGTTTACAGAGCTTTGCACCGTTGCGCGCATTAAAAATTAAGTAAAAAAAAAGATTGCTTTGATACTTGTTATGTTAAATTAGTTTGGTATTTAGGACTCTCAAAAGAACACTAATCAAAACCAATTAATGTATTTAGGATAGAAGTTACGTTGACATACGATACACAAATAAAAGAAGAAATGCCATTTGCATTGTTCAGTACTATTGTACTGAAGTACGTAGCGTCAGAAATAAATACGACATCGCTGTTACTTTTTCGTCCAGTGCACGCACTTTGGACTCGACAATTATATTAGCCGTAGGATGGCATAGATAAAAACAGTATCAAACAATTTAGTAACGATATTAAAGTGAAGAAATTGTTAATATCCCACGTTATGATGAAGATCATTTCTCACATTTTCTTAGATTACTCAAAAAAGCAAACAACAAATTTTAATTATTTATAACGTATGTTAAAAAAATACATTTGGATATATTTAATCTCTTCTATTTGTACTGAAAAAAAATAGCGGTCACCGGCGACAAGACAGGTCTCGGGATTAGCTTGTAATTCACGAATGCCTCTTAAACTAAAGGGGAAAATCCACAAAACGATCATAAGACCTGTAATAATGGATGGATAGATCAGAATTTTGGGCAACGAAAGTGACTGATGAGAGAAGAGTGCACGCATTCACGCATTGAGATGAGAATACTGAGATGGATGTATGGAGTGACGAGGAAAGATCGGATTAGAAATGAGTATATAGGGGGAAGTTTGAAAGTAGCACCTGTGACGGAGAAAATGAGGAGTAGTAGGTTAGCGTGGTATGTAATGAGGAAGGATAAACGCTATATCGGTAAAAGAATGTTAGGGATGAATGTCGAAGGACAAAGAGTGATCGGCAGGCCAAAAAAGCGATGGATGGATTGTGTGAGTAAGGACTCGTAAAAGAAAGGAGTAATCGCTTTGATGAATAATAGAGAGGAATGGAAGAAGATGTTCTATTGTTCTATTTTTACCGAAATAAGTAGACTTGCATTGTTTAGATCAAGCAGGTGTAAATCGGAACTGCTATAATAGAAATAAATAAATGATTCTTTGATTGATTTTAATGCCTCTTAATAAAATAAGATCTTGTATTGAAGCTCAGGAAATATTCACAATACAAGCACAAAAACACTAGGCCACGACAAATCTGAGTGACCTTTGTGTAATTACAAATTGTTATTATCAATGCTTGATCAACATATATTAAATGGTCTATGTTTATTCTTTCAAAACGAGATAAGTACAATGAATTGACAAAAAGAAAAATGCAGTTTTAGTGCTTATAAGAATCTTAAATGATTTAAAAAAATCTTTAATGATTTTAATAAGTGATAATTATAAAGATTTCAAAACAAAATTGTCCTGAAACTTCTTTGACGTTTTGCTATCCCATTCTACTAATTTGATACTTGCGAAAATTTGCGAGAATTAACTTATTGGTATTAAACTGAATACGTAAATAGCTGCAGATCCAAAATAACATATAGGCTACGGGTGAAACCGCCACGAGTAGCTTGTTCCTTATACTTTCGGAGTTGGTTGTCCACTCGAAAAAGTAACCGTGAATGTTATAATAATAAACGTATTCGCGACCATGATGTTCGTTATCGTGATTCGTGATTAGCATACATTAGCAGGTTTCATATAACACTGCATAATTTTGATACACATTAACAAAATTCAAGGTTAAGGCAAGAAACGTTGATGATACTATGTTAACAATATTGGAAAATATTGGTTATGATTGAGATTTATGACATATCATCATTTGTCTTTGTAAACAAACATTTCTGATGTGCAAATATGGCACATGTTATTTGTTATACACACTCCTCTCGGATACCTAGTTAACATTAGCAGAAAAGAAGAGTAGTTTCTAGAATTATAATTTCATTTAAAGGTATAAAATTATTGCATTCACGTAATCGTTCAAATCTTTTTGTGAAAATAATAGTTTTAAGTGTAATTCAAGAGCCTCTTAAATCCTTACAAGGATTTTTAAGGTTTCCACTTATATTCATCAAAACTTAATCAACAGTTTTGTTTACAACTTTTAAATGATAAGTATTAACTCCACATTCATATAATATTTGTTACTTTACCAATATGATGTAGATATTCTACTTTGTAGAATATTGAATATCTTTGTAGAAAATAACAACATTATCAAACAAATTACCCATTTTAATATGTTTTAATTGAATATTTACTCTAAAGTCTGTTCTGAAGGTGACGAATAAATCGAATTAAATGCCTGATTTAACCTGAAGAAGAAGAAAAAGAGTAAATCTACATAAAAACTTCAGATTGTGCTAGAGTTTTTATTATTTAAAATGATAGAAATATAAAAGTTATGTATTGAATCGAAATCTGGATTTTTCGTCGATTTAGAACTCTTCGAAATCTGAATTGAACTTAATGTTTTCTATCGTGAGAGACGTTTTTCCAGAATTTTCTATGATTATGTTCAATTTGATCATGATGTATTTAAACTGAATTTTGTGAACATATCTAAATGAGGTAGGGCACAGCAAATTTCTTGCTCAAAATATGGAACAGCATTACTGCGGTAGTACCTCGACCTTACAGAAGCTTACAGCTGAATAATACTGTTTTCAAGCAGTGTTCTGTTCCTGTTGGTGAGTAAGGTGTCCAGAGCTCCTGGAGGGATTTAAGGATAAGGTCAACAATGCGCGTGCGATTCTTCTGCATGGTATTGAAGACATCTATAAGGTACGGTAATCGCTTACCGACCTAGTTATATATTTAAAAAAAAAAAAAACACATTTTTGACACAGTAGTAAATTAATAGTTTCATTCCTTACATTTACGAATATTTATATAATTAATTATAGAAATAGTGACTTAATGTATTCTATTAAGGATAGTAGAAATAAAGTACGTATATACTTTATGTTATACTAAATTTTCGTCTCCTCCTTAGATCCTGCTTTTCTAGATCATTTTTACATATAAAGAGTACCGCAAAAATTCTTAGAATAAAAAAATTAAAAGTTTTTTTTTAATTTATGTACCAATTAAATTCGACACCCTTGTGAAGTATTTTTACTGAATGGATTGTTTGTTAAAAAATGTCACGTCAAATTGTTGTCCTACGTAGTTCACATTCAATTCATTTGGCATTGACGAATCATTAAAATAGAACTTTGGTATTGATGTCATATCTGTTAATGTTTTATAATCTTGTAATATTTCTTTAATAGATAAACCGCGCGATACCACTTTCTCTGACAGTAGTAGGTAATGTCTAGATTATCACTAACATATGATTAAGTAAAACGGGATATTAATCATGTTTCTTGGTCATTTTACTCGTTCGTTATTACGTCTCTATTAGAAATTATATTTATGGTACCATACTTTGTAAATATCCTGATTAAAATATAAAATAAATATAATAGAAAATAAATTATATATGCTTAGCCTAGAAAAATAATCATGACTCGTTGAAACTAAATCAACAAAAAAAAAAAAATATTTAATAGTATTATTATTAGAGTAACAACCGCTCTGGTGTAGTGGTGCGTGTAAGCGCCTAAAGCACCGACGGTATGCACGTTCGACTCCCGCTCGTGATGGATTTGTAAGTTTAGTAATTGTAAGTTAGTAAATAACACTTGATGTGAGTACAGTTTTTTTTATAATATTATTCATTAATTCCATTTTTAACCGACTTCAAAAAAGGAGGAGTTTACTCAATTCGACCGTATATATATATTTTAATGTATGTTCGGTGATAATTTCGTCATTTATGAACCGATTTTGATAAAAAAAATTTGTTCAGGATCTGATAATGGGATCCAAGAGAAATCGAGAGTAATGCCTTGAAAATCCGCATAACTTTTTACAGGATGTACCGATTTTGATAATTTTTAATTTAATCGAAAGCCGATGTTTATCATGTTGTCACATTTAAATTTCATCGAGATCTGATCACACCTTTTGGAGTAATCTTTGATAATGCGTATTTACTTGACTATTTTTCGTCTACCTATATTGTATTACTTGTCGATGTAATTGAAGTCGGTTTTTTTTGTTTGCCAGCAAAAACAATTATATAAATTCATTTTAATTTTATATGGGTGAGAATTTACCAAAATTTTTACTTAACTTATTACTTATTTCAATACAGTTGCGATTTAATTAGTTGGATATATTTATTAACTTGGTCACAACTAACCACACGTCTACTACAAAGTTAGCTATACTGACTGTTCTAGAATTTTAGTGAAAGGACAGCTTGCTCTTTACCAAAGCAAACTATAACATAACTTTATGTATCGTATAAAGAATAATATTTCATTGAATTCAACATTCGATAATAAAGACCCTTGAATAATTTCATACAATTAAAAAAAGTTAAGCATACCTTTTATCGATGTTATAAAATTGTATATAGCCGATGCTATGTGTAAGAGATATTTAGGAAAAACGAATACTAAAGGTTTTTCAAAATATTATCTGTCTGTGTGTTAATTCCGGCCATCGCGCGAAATCTGCTCCACGAAAATAGGCGCGATTTGTTGTGATTCACGAGGTCTTTCTTAAAATCTAGCGTAAGTTTCATCTTAATACACCATAGATAAATTGAGATATTACTCTATAAAAATTGTAGTGAATTCTTAACAAAATAAAATAAATTCCGCGCGTACGATTAAAAAGTAGCAATTAAATAAACTGTTGTTACACAGTTCATGAGTGAATTGAACCTGTAGCTCATTACAATATTACGTTTCAACAATGTGTGAATTACTCGTACAAGTACCTACACTTTAGTTTGCTGTCCTACTTTTAGCAGAAAACATTTAGGTAAGTGTTGTATTGTTTTATTATTATTGAACAAGCTGATCCGGAAGACGTTGTTCTATCTTGCGAACTGTTATGTACAAAAATAAATAAATAAAATATAGTAATATAAGCGTCTCGCACTAAACTGCCTAAAGTAGATTTTTTTGAAGTAAAACTTCTTTACGGACTTCTAAACACTTTTGAATATCATATCAAAAATTGACCGCTCCAGCGGGATTCGAACCCGCGTCTCCGACTGACCGTGTTCTTTACGGACGCTTGACTTGGGGAGTAAGCTGGTGAATGCGTGACGAGAGCGTTACGAAAAGTGTTATCGAGCGAGGCGAACGGAACAAGAGAGAGAGGTGCGAGCACACATTTTCTTTCTCTCTTTCTCTCAGAGTCAGTTACGTTTTGTATATCTAAGACACAGTGCAGGCCTATTGTGCAAAAGTTTTACTTCAGTCATGCACACTCTTTTTTTTCCTGTGTCGAGAGTCCGGAAACGCAATATACAAGTACAAACGCCCAGATCACGTCAAACATCTGTTCATTTTTAAACCTATCTTGCCTTAACTACTACTTTTATTTGAGTGATTTTTTACTCTGTGTACGAAGAAATACAACTGAAAATCTTCAAAGAATAAAAAAAAACCTTGATATATCACATAGGTATAACAAATCATTATATACAATTTTATTGTTTGTTTGTGGTAATAGACTGATAAACGTAGGGCTTGGCATGATAACATCGACAGTGACTTACACAAATCACACATTATACCTATTTTAGTACACATAAAGAATCCATTATGATTTGATGCTGATAAATTATTTAAGATCTCAATTTAGAAGTAATATATTGTTGTTTTTTTAGTTAATTTATGATTTTTTTTTATGAATTTTCTTTGCTAAGAATAATACAAATTAGAACTAAGTAAGAGAAAGAAAGTGAAAAGAAGATAATACTCTCTTTTAATCTCCTACTTGTCTCCTACATTCGACGTGACAGGAAATCGTTCACACTGTTTTGGAACAATTAAAAGCCACTAACCAAAATAAACTAATGAATTAAAGACAGCAAATAATCTTACACCACGTGTGCCAAAAAATCTCTATTTACAACAAATTCAAAAAATTTAAAATAAAACAAAAACGTCAAAACTTCGGTCGTTAACGATTACGCAAAAAAAAGGATAAGAAAAGTTTTATTCAAAGTGAAATTTTGTAATAAGGGTCTAAAGTTCACCACTTTAGACCACAAAATAAAGAATAAAAAACGGTAAGAATAGTATGATGACTTGTAAATATAGTTTAAAACATCGCGTATTATTATGTAAATACATAATAAATTACGACATTAAATTAACTAAAAACACGTTACGTTACGCTACAACATCGTACCTTGTATATTGTTTTTTCAAATACGAATTGAGTAGTTGTAGTAGCAGTAGTAATCGAAGGTCATTCACATCTATTGCTGCTTAGATTCGGTCAGATCAGATCACAAATATTTCAAGCATACCTAACAGGTACCTACAGGTCTGCATGTTTGTCTTTTTTGGCTTCCTCTTAACTACGGAGAACGTACTTAATATTACATAGGTAATATTCCCATTTCTATTCGCAAAAGCGTAATGGAACAGAGAGAAAAATTCTGTCACCCTTCTAAACATGAGATGTGGCAAATGTTCTATTATTTTGATGTCAGGCTTACTCAGTTCAGTTCAATTAAACTAAGGTAGGGCACAGAAGGAAATTTCCTGCTCAAAAAATGGAGCAGCCTGACTGGGGTAATACCTCGACCTTACAGACGATAATAGCTAAATAATACTGCTCTCAAGTTGTGTTCCTGTTGGTGAGTAAGGTGACCAGAGCTCCTGGGGGGAATTAGGATTAGGGTAGGCAACGCGCTTGCGATGCTTCTGGTGTTGCAAGCGTCTATAGGCTACAGTAATCGCTTACCATTAGGAGCCATACGCTTGTTTGCCGACTTAGTTGTATTAAAAAAAATTCATAACTAAGAAGAAGAAGAAAGAAGAAGAAATATACTTTATTGTGCATATTACAAACCAACATAACATACATCTTTAAAAAATAAAATTTGCAAAACAATATATACACAAAGGCGGTCTTATCGCTAGGTAAGCCATTTCTTCCATTTTTCTTCTTCCTAAATAAAAGCGCTAGGTAATCTTACCAGAAATTTAAATGTTGGTACGTAGAAAAAATGATTAGTCACTTTTTCGACAAAGTATAACAATGTTTAAACTGATAAAATGTTCGTTGTCTTATCTTTTGCGGCTATAAAAAAATATTATAAACTTTAATTACGCTATTTTTTGTTGGTGTTTTTTGTGGACGTCATAAATTACCATCATTGAGTAATGAAATCATACATTTCAATCCTCAAATTCTCAATACGATCTTAATGTGCAAACGTCTAAAGTATGTCATTCATATTCATTCATTATAATTTATTTTTAAGTTTCCAAACGAAATTAACCTTCAGTGTTGTATTTTTATAGTACTTTTAAAAATTTATTTTGATGATAACAAAGATATAAGGGTTTAGTAGTACAGCTTTTTTGCAGAACATATCACGAGTTCATAAGGTTGAGTTAGAGAGAGAGTGTTTTTTGACAGTTTTCCAAAGAGGAACTGTTGAGTTTCTAAAAGCACCTCAGAAAATTTCCTGCTTAAAATATGGAGCAGCCAGACTAGGCTAGTACCTCGATCTTACAGAAGGTCACAGCTAAATAATAATGTTTTTAAGTAGTTTTGTGTTTCTGTTGGTTAGTTAGGTGACCAGAGCTTCTGGGGGGAATTGGGGAAAGGATTAGCAACGTTTTTGCTTTCGGTGTCGCAGACGTCTATAAGCTACGGTAATCGCTTATCATCAGGTTGGCCGTACGCTTGTTTGCCGACCTAGTTACAAAAAAATTCTTAGCGAAATGTACGTTCCAAAACGTTATTATCTTCACATTGACTGCAATGACAATTGTGACATCAAAAGTATTTTTAAAACCCATTTGAATTGTATAAACTTTGATTCGTAATATTTTTATAACATTTATATTTCTAATATACATATTTTATGCTTAGGAATGTGCGGAAACCAAGAAAAGGTACACGTACAGAGAATTAAGGAAGAATATGGCAGTCTATGCTACCTCACTTCGAAAGAAGTTGGGTTGTAAAGAAAATGATGTGGTGGCTGCATTATTGCCAAACAGTCCAGAGTTCCCGGTTGTCGCATTAGGAACTATTCAAGCTGGTTGCATTTTTAGTCCTGTAAATCCTATTTATAAAGAAAGTAAGAATTATGCTTCTCGAATAATTTTTTCAGAAAAAATATTGCGTAGAAACTTTTTAATAACACTTGAAACTTTATCTAGAATTATTGTGTTTTAAAGTAGATTTTTGAAGGTATTTTCTTTGATAACGAGAAGATTAGTTTAAATAAATTATTATTCATGTCATTATTAATAGCTTTATTAATTAATTTATTTTTTACCCAGTCGAAATCAGTCACCAAGTAAGTGTCACTGACCCAAAAGTCATAATAACGATACCGGAATGTTATGACAACGTTATCAAAGGACTCAAACTTGCTAAATGTGTAGCAAAAATTGTTATTATTGATAAACCTAATAAGCCGGTACCCGATGGAGCAATAAGATATTCAGAGATAGCTGAATCCGGCGAAGCTGATTATGATTTACTTGACAAAGTTGAGAAGAAAAACGATGACGTAGCTCTTATACCGTTCTCGAGTGGTACAACGGGATTACCGAAAGGAGTTGAAATTACATACAAAAATCTTCTAGCTGCGAGTGAGATAATGTATAAGAGTGAAAATAGATACCCTAGCATGACAAACGGTAATGTACGACTTATTTTGTTTTAATAATACGAGTGCGATATAAAGCGTATTCAGTTTATTTTTTGTCATTTAGTCGTATTTTAATTGGTTTTTTCAATTATATGGTCTTAAGTGCGTATCATCTGCATTAATTTGGCTGTTGTTTTTTATCGCTGTATTTTTGCCACACCTTGGATTAACCTAAATTTTGATAAGTACGAGTATATAGCATACAGAATGGGCGTTTTTAATTGCAAACATTCAAAAATAAACGTATTCACCTAATACTTACGTAGGTAGACATCAAAATTCGCATCAAAAATAAATTTTCTAATCTCAAAAGTTTATCCAAATTTTACTTTTTATATTTTTATTATTTGAAATATTCTTTTCGTACATAAATTATATTTTATATCTTCAAAGAAGTAACGGTATCGTTTTAAAAAACCCTTTTTCTTTTAGGTGATTTCCAAGACGTTCTTCCCTGTATCCTCCCGTTCTTTCACATCTATGGAATCGTCGTGACTTTGATCGGTCACTTAGTTTACGGCTGCAAATTGATATCGCTGCCAAGATTTTCAACAAACGTCTTCTTTGATGTTCTTAAGAATCAAAATCCTTCCATTCTATATGTTGTACCTCCTATCGGTAAGTTATTGCACCCTTTTTACTTTTGATATGTTAACGCAGGTATTATTAGTTATTATGTAGTAATCTATACAAATAAATAAAATTGGGGTGTCTGTTTGTAATATTACAATAACCGCTTTTTACTACTGCATGTGGATGTTTAATATTATACACGGTACATGTACCAAAATAACATTTTTTTACAATTTTTGTCTGTCTGTCTGTTTGTCGGGCTAATGAGCTCTGGACTTTGAAAGGGCTGGACCGATTTTGACAGGATTTTCACTGGCAGATAGCTGATGTAGTAAGGAGTAACTTGGGCTATAGTTACTCCTTTTATTTTAGAAATTCATTTATATATAACGCTGCGAACTGAACAATAACTTTTTTGTTAAGT